>NC_057809.1:183720063-183777844 GCF_018294505.1 Triticum aestivum | reverse complement strand
AATTCTCCCGCGAGTCGTAAGTGACCCGAAATACTTTAATAGTACAGATATGCCATCTTTTTCTTCTGAGAAAATAACCACCGCATATATTTTTGCAGTTCGGGCCTTAGCCCCTCTCAAATGAGCTCGTCTTCGGGGGATCTTCTTCCAGAGATGATGGAGAGCAAAACGCCTCCTCCGGACTCCTCCGCTCCAGAAGCGGGCGACCCTGAAGTGTCGTCGCGGAGGGCCTCTCCGAGTCCGGTGAGGCCATAAGATAATCCCATTGACCCCCGAAGCTCCCAGTGTCCGGTTCCCGAAGAGAGCACACAAAAGAGTCCGGCACCCTCTAGTGTGCGACCGGATGTTCTAAGGGAGTTGGTGGGGCAAGCGGCCATCTCAGATGAACACCGTGTGCTGATGAATACGGTGATGGAGAGAATATCGTCCGCCGAAAGCAGATTGCATGAAGCTTTTATGAGTCTACTGACAGGCTTTGAGGTACGTAAAAGAATGTATGACAGTCCTGCACATGCTCGGTGTGCCCTGTGTAGATAGTAGCCCCTGAGACTCTGGTTGTCGTCGGAAACGACGACGAACAGAGGATCATATTCCCAGGTAATAACCATACTGCCTCTATGTGCTGGTGATGGAAGCTCCGGTGGCTAGCCGGACTAGCGAGTTTGCCCATTTAGAACAGCAGTTGGATGCGGCAGACGCCGACATCGAGCTTGTTAACAAAAGGCTTGACGAGGCACAGGGTAAGCATCATTATCTGGTAAACGCCACATAGGAAGAGCAACATGATGCCAGTATCTTTAATATGTTGTGACTGCAGATGGAGCTGCCACTGTTGAAGCCTTGCGGGCAGAACTTGCCCGAGCCAAGGAACAAGCGAGGTTGGGTAATGCGGCTGCTGTGAAGGCGGCCGAAGAGTTGCAAGCCGAGAAGGCCGCGCATGGCGAGACCCGAGACAAGATGGCCAAGATGGCTATAGAATTAAAAGCTGTCTCCGACCGTTGCCGGGTTCTTGAAAAGGAAAACCAAGAGAAGGCATCGGACCTTGAGAAGGCTGCTGCGATGAAAAAGGACCTCCGCTCTGCTATGAGGGCAAAGAAGGAGGAGCTGCGGGAAGTCGGGGATATTGTAGCTGGGAAATCCTTTATGTTGCGGAGGAAGTTCGGAGATCCATGGTATGCCCCTCTGGATCGGCTGTGGTTCGGAGGATGTATATATGGATTTGACGGCGAGCGTTGCCGATACGGCCAAGTATTTCTAGGGTCAGACGGACCGTGAAGTAGACCAGCTGTTTTGGAGATAATTCCATTCTCCCGAGCGTCCGCTTTCATTGACTGACCAATTAGCCGAATGGGACGAACTAAATAGGTTGTTCGGACTTTCCATGAGGTCTGTTGTGGACCAGCTGTGGCCAGAAAGGTCAAAACCGAACAGCTATTTCAGCTTGGTGCAGCAGTTCCTTGACGTGGTGCCGCGCACCAATGCGATGAAGATGTCGGCGTGCATAGAAGGCGCACGGATGGCCTTTGCCCGTGTTAAAGCATACTGGGCGGAGATGGATGCTACCAGTGTTGCAGCGCGGGATTCGGCCATAGGTCGAAGGGCTGCTGAGCACTACTTTGAAGAAGTTCTTAAGGGTGCTCGTTTGATAGAGACCCAGTGCTCAAAAAATATTATGCTTGAGTGATATGTAATCTCATTGTAAGCAAAATGCTTTTATAAATTTTCATAAGGCTATTTTTATACTTTTGCCTGAAAGTAATATGATGCCTCCTGGGCGGCCGTTTATGTATACACATGTATAACCTGAAAGATTGCAGCCGTCGGCTTCAACCCTCACGCATATAATGCGGAGGTGCTCGCAAAAACACGCATTCACACTTAACCCAACGTCTTGGTCCTATTAAGGAGGTGATAGCGGAGCGAGCGAGGCAACCGGACTATAATGCTTTAGCACTTTCACTTAGCCATAGGAGTTTGACAGTGGGGCTACTAGATAGCCCCTGGTGGCTCCGCACTCTCCCGATCTCGGGGTGCATACATGCCTGGCCGAAAAACAGCCCTTCGTTAAGGCGGAGGAATTCTAACATTCCCTCAGGTCATCGAGTGGTTGACCAGTCACACGCTATATCATGACAGTCAGTTTTCGGCTTTCTCTACTGAGGTGCTCGTCCGGATGAACCAGGGCACAATCACAGTAGTTCTCCTGGTGCTACCTTAGCCGGTAAAGTGGAACGTAAGGCACCAAAACACAGGAGCCGGGCAAACCAACATTTGACCAAAGACAATGATTCGGAGCTGATGCATATAGGGCCAAACTCGCGACGCCGAACACTCCCTAAGGTGTTCGGTCTTTGTGGTATAAACCGGGCCTAAATAATGGCCTTTGTAAGAAGCCCCTTGTGTCCAGGTACGTGCATTGTTTTGGCATGGCCACATGCCAAGACGTCAGCATCCTTCTCAATGGTGGATATGTATCAACAAGAGACAGTAAAAAAGGTTTACGCAGGGTCTTAATGTAAAAAGAATCCTTGGACCGGGTCCCTGCTGCACGTCTGCGCCTGTGTCTCCGTTGTGCCGTATCCTGCACGGGTGTAGCATGATGATCGTCTATAAAAGAGAGGAGTTTAGGTGAAAAAGTTGTCGTGCAAAAAAATTGTTTGTTAAATAAACCATGTATAATTCAAGATGAGAAGAAATTGCCACTTGTCTGCGCGTGTTGAGCCCCTTGTATTGACGAATAGGGGTGTGACCGTTTATTCGGTATAAGTAGCGGCGCCAGACTCGATTAGTTGTGTCTGAGGTCTTGACGACCTATTGGACGCTTTCTGGTCCGTGCGCCTTTAGTGTGTGGCTGCCAAGGCAGCCTCACTCTCTTCGGCGCGCAGAGATCGCTTGATATTTCCATGCACTGTAATGATGCCACGTGGACTGGGCATCTTGAGTGTGAGGGAGGCGTAGTGTGGTATTGCATTAAAGCGAGCGAAAGCTTCGCGTTCGAGCAGTGCTTGATAGCCACTTTGAAACGGAGCGATGTGGAAAGTTAAATGCTCGCGACGGAAGTTATCGGGGGAGCCGAATATAACTTGTAGTAGGAGGGAGCCCGTACAACGAGCCCCTGGGCCTGGCGTTACTCCTTTAAAGGTAGTATTGCTATGGCGAATTTGTGTTGGGTCTAACCCCATCCCACGGATTGTATCCTGATATATTAGGTTTAGGCTACTGCCGCCGTCCATCAAGACTCTTGTGAAGTGATATCCGCCAATTACTGGGTCTAATACCAGGGCAGCCCATCCCGCGTGTCGGATACTTGCTGAGTAATCGTGATGGTCGAAAGTGATCGATTGAGATGACCAGTGGCAGGACTTCGCGGTGACAAGCACTTGGGTATATTTGCCTGGGAGTGTCGCGTTGTTTTTTCCCTTGATTACGTGTAACACGTTTACTGTTTTGACTTCTAGTGGAAATTTCTTTTGTTCCCCTGTGTCTTGCTTGGGGGGCTCGTCCTCGTCTTCACTTGGTGTATCCCCCCCTGTGTACGGCGTTGAGCTTGCCGGACTGCTTGAAGACCCAACATTCTCTGTGGGTATGATTAGCAGGTTTACCAGGGGTACTATGAATCTGACATACTTGGTCCAGAATTTTGTTGAGGCTGGACAGTTCATCCCTGGTGCCTTTAGGGGGCGGCTTTTGACCTGGCCGAGAGCTTTTGAATCCGGCTTTTATCGCCGTGCCCTTTGTGCTGTCTTCTTTATTCTGGCGTTTGTTATTGCTGTTGCGCCGTGATTTCCCGTTTCCATCTCTAACTTCAGATGTACTGGGGTCGCTGGTGCTGCATCTGGCTAGCCAGCTGTCCTCACCCGCGCAAAAGCGGGTCATGAGGTTTGTTAATGCGGCCATCGTTCTTGGCTTATTTTGGCCGAGGTGTCTGGCGAGCCATTCGTCACGGACGCTATGCTTGAAAGCTGCTAAGGCTTTGGCGTCCAGACAGTCGACAATCTGGTTCTTTTTAGTAAGAAACCTGTTCCAAAGCTTTCGGGCTGACTCTCTGGGCTGTTGAGTTATATGACTCAAATTGTCCACATCCGGAGGTCGGACATAAGTCCCTTGAAAATTGTCCTGAAAGGCGTCTTCGAGCTCTTCCCAACTTCCAATGGAGCTTTCGGGGAGGCCTTTGAGCCAGTGACGAGCTGGCCCTTTGAGCTTGAGGGCCAAGTACTTGATGGCGTGGAGATCATCTCCTCGAGCCATATGGATGTGAAGGATGTAGTCCTCAATCCAGACCCCAGGGTCTGTTGTTCCGTCATATGCCTCTATGTTTACGGGCTTGAATCCCTCTGGAAATTCATGGTCCAGCACCTCATCGGTGAAACATAGGGGGTGTGTGGCACCCCTGTAGCTGGGTGTACCGCGTTGTTCGGATGTTTGTTGTGTTGCATTGTATGCTGGGGCGTGCTTGTGTGGTCCATAGATGGATCTTGTTGCGCCATCCTTTGGGTGCGAGCCCTCGCATGGGTCGCGTATTGTATTGTGAGCGGCATTGTATGCCGCTCTGTGTTGGTAGAGGGGTCGTCTATCCGACCAGGTGGCTGCTTTGATATTTGGTTGTGGGGGTTCTAAGGCCTCCTCATTGAATTCGGGTAGTAGCTTCCGCTTCGGGTAGCTCTTGGAGGGGCGATTGTCGCCGTACCTTGCTGCAGTGTTGAGTATTTTACTCCATCTGATTTGGAGTGTGTCTTGCACGGCCTTGAGCCTTTGCTTCTGCTTTTTCAGACTCCTCGCGGTGGCAACAAGCCTTTTACGGGCAGTCTGCTCCTCCGGGTGTCTGTCTGGCGTTATGTCGTCCGGACCATTATCCTTGAGAGGATTTGGTTGTTCGGTTTGATTATCCGGGTTGCCGTTATCCGGCAGCGGTTCGCCCTGCTCCAGCGCTGGGTCTGTGTGATTGCTATTTCTATCGAGGCGGGATTTGGGGTGGCGCTTGCGTCACCGCTTTGACTGCTTTTCGAGGGAACAAGCCTTCGGTGCATCCTTCCGCTCCTCGTCGTCATCTTTTGGTGCGTCCACCATGTATACGTCGTATGACGAGGTGGTGTTCCAGGGCCCAATAGGCGCTGGTTCTTCATCGTCTCCTTCATTGGCGTCCATACCGTCGATGTCTACAGAGTCAAAGTTGAGCATGTCGGTTAAATCGTCGACAGTGGCTACAAAGTGGGTGGTGGGTGGGCTTTGAATTTCTTCATCGTCCGAATCCCAACCTTGCTGACCGTAGTCCGGCCAGGGCTCTCCTGATAAAGAGAGAGATTTCAGTGTCTTCAGAATATCGCCGAAAGGCGAGTGCTGAAAGATGTCCGCGGCAGTAAACTCCATAATCGGCGCCCAATCGGATTCGATTGGCAGGGGCGCGGAGGGTTCGGAGTCCGGAGAGGAGTCCAGCTCCTTGGAGACACGAGTCTCGCAGAGTGTGGGGCTAGTGTTCGGCTCGATCGCCGTTGGGATCGCAGCCCCGAGGCGGCGTCCAACCACCCATCCTCGATCAGCGCAGTTGGCTCCGAATTAAGGGTCGAAGCCGATGCGGGTGCGGCCTCCAGGGCACTGTTCGGCGGCAGAGCTAGATCATGCTCGTCGTGACAGTGCGGCGCGCTCGGCAGTGGCTCGAATCCGTCGAAGATCAAGTCCCCGCGGATGTCAGCCGTGTAGTTTAAACTTCCAAATCTGACCTGACGGCCAGGGGCGTAGCTTTCGATCTGCTCTAGATGGCCAAGTGAATTGGCCCGCAGTGCGGAGCCGCCGAAGACGAAGATCTGTCCAAGGAGGGAGGTCTCACACTGGACTGCATCGCTATTAATGATCGTAGGAGCAATCGAGCCTGACAGTGACGACACAGAGGAACTCTCAATGAAAGCACCAATGTCGGTGTCAAAACCGGCGGATCTCGGGTAGGGGGTCCCGAACTGTGCGTCTAGGCCGGATGGTAATAGGAGGCAAGGGACACGAAGTTTTACCCAGGTTCGGGCCCTCTCGATGGAGGTAAAATCCTACGTCCTGCTTGATTAATATTGATGATATGGGTAGTGCAAGAGTAGATCTACCATGAGATCGGAGAGGCTAAACCCTAGAAGCTAGCCTATGGTATGATTGTTGATGTGTATGTTGCCCTATGGACTAAAACCCTCCGGTTTATATAGACACCGGAGAGGGTTAGGGTTACACAAAGTCGGTTACAATGGTAGGAGATCTGCATATCCGTATCGCCAAGCTTGCCTTCCACGCCAAGGAAAGTCCCTTCCGGACAGGGACGAAGTCTTCAATCTTGTATCTTCATAGTCTAGGAGTCTGGCTGAAGGTATAGTCCGGCCATCCGGACACCCCCTAATCCAGGACTCCCTCACCAGTGCTCAGTGCAAGTTGCTGTTTTTTTGCTTGTTTTTAACATCGTAGAAAATCAATATTAAACGGACTCCAAACACCATGAAACTTTTTGTGGATTTTTATGGACCGGAAGGAACCCAATGGGCCAGAGCTGCACTTGGGGGGTACCCCGAGGGGGGCACAACCCACCTGGGCGCACCAGGGCCCCCTGGCGCACCCAGGTGGGTTGTGCCCACCTCGGTGGCCTCCTGTACCCCTTCTTTCCACTATAAATTTCCAAATATTCTGAAACCCCTCAGGTTTAACCTAGATCAGAAGTTCCACCAGTGCAGTGCTCCGTAACCACCGAAAACCAATCTAGACCCGTTTCGGCACCCTGCCGAAGGGGGGAATCATCTCTGGTGGCCATCTTCATCATCCTAGCGGCCACCACTATGAGGAGGGAGTAGTGCACCCTCGGGGTTGAGGGTTTGTACTAGTAGCTATGTGTTTTATCTCTCTCTCTCTCTCTCTCTCTTATGATCTATATCATGGACTATGTTAATATAGTCGGATCATATGATGTTTCTCCCCTCTATACTCTTATTGTGATGAATTGAGTCTTCACCCTTTGAAGTTTTGTCTTGTCGGATTGAATATTCAAAGATGAGAACACATGATATATGTCTTGCGGTATGAATACTTGAGGTGACAATTGGGATATCTTATTGGTTCACTTGATATATGTTATGGCATTCAACTCGCGGATTCCCGCGATGATATTGGGGTAATCTATGCATAGGGGTTGATGCACGTTTTTCTTCGATGAAAACTTCGGGGTCTCTTTATAGTTCTTTGTGTGGATTGAGTATTATGAATATGAATATGCTTTGGTGTTACTCTAGTACGAACTCTAGGATAGATCGAACGTAAATAATAGCTTTGTGTTATTTTAGTACGAACTCTTGAATAGATCGATCAGAAAGAATAGCTTTGAGGTGGCTTCGCACCCTACAAACAATTCCTACCTTTTGTTCTCCGCCAATAGGAACTCGGGAGTGATTCATTGCTGTACTTTGAGGGATAATCATATGATCCAACTATGTTAGCATTGTTGAGAGGTTGCACCAGCAAAAGTACGGACCCTTGGACTCATTTTAAAGCATAGCAACACCGTTTCTGTGCCAGTTTACTATTAGTTACCTTGCTGTTTTTATAATTTCAGATTACAAAAACCAATATCTACTATCCATATTACACTTTCATCACCATCTCTTAGCCGAAATAGTGCACCTATACGATTTGCCATTGTATTGGCTGTGTTGGGGACACAAGGGATTTCTTGTATTTGGTTGCAGAGTCGTTTGAGATAGACCATATTCTTTCTACACCTCTCACAGATTGATAAACCTTAGGTCATCCACTTGAGGGAAAATTGCTACTGTCCTACAAAACTCTGCGCTTGGAGGCCCAACACGTGTCTACAAGAATAAAGTTGCGTAGTAGACATCAAGCTCTTTTCCGGCGCCGTTGCCGGGGTGGTGAGTGCTTGAAGGTATATCTTTAGATCTTTCAATTGAATTTTTTAGTTTCTTGTTTTATCACCAGTTTGGTTTATAAAAGAAAACTACATAAAAATGGAATTGAGGTTGCATCATATTATTTATCATCTTTAAATATCTTTCTTGAAAATGATGGTTCGGAAAATTGTGTTCAATTGTTAGAAGAAGAAGTCAATAAAATGTTTGGAACAAAATATTTGAATGATGAGCATGATTGCAATGTTGTTAGTATGCTCTTTGAATATCCATGATGCTAATGATATGCAAAGCTACAAACTTGGGGATGCTATGTTTGATGAAGATGATATTTTTTGTCCCCCAAGTTTTGACGTTCAAATTTGTTATAATGATTGCATGCCTCCTATTTATGATGATTATAATGATGAAAGTGGATTCAGATAGGTCATCACTTTATTTAATGATGAATCCATCATTTTGGATGAGTCTTCAATTGACTATGAGAACATGGTTGCTATCTGATGGTAGCTAGAACGACGTTGGTATTTTCCCGGAGAGAGAGGGATGATGTAGCACAACGACGGTAGGTATTCCCCTTAGTTATGAAACCAAGGTTATTGAACAAGTAGGAGAACCAAGCAACAGGACGTAAACAACCCCTTCACACGAATAACAACACCTCGCAACCCGACATGTTAAAGGGGTTGTCAATCCCTTTCGGGTAACGGCGCCCGAAACGGCGTGTGACTGGAGATAAAGTTGTAAATATTGATAGATCAAACGCCAAATAGAATAAATTGCAGCAAGGTATTTTTGGATTTTTGGTTTAATAGATCTGAATAAAAGTGCAAAGGAAAAGTAGACCGCAAGGCAAATATATGAGAAAGAAGACCCGTGGGCCGTAGGTTTCACTAGTGGCTTCTCTCGAGAAAAATAGCAAACGGTAGGTAAACAAATTACTGTTGGGCAATTGATAGAACTTCAAATAATTATAACGATATCCTGGCAATGATCATTACATAGGCATCACGTCCAAGATTAGTAGACTGACTCCTGCCTGCATCTACTACTATTACTCCACACATCAACCACTATCCAACATGCATCTAGTGTATTAAGTTCATGGAAAAAATGGAGTAATGCAATAAGAACAATGACATGATGTAGACAAGATCCGTTTATCTATATGGCGATAGGTATATATCTCATCTTTTTATCCTTAGTAGCAACAATACATACGTGTTGGTTCCCTTTCTGTCACTGGGATCAAGCAGCGTAAGATCGAACCCACTACCGGGCACCTCTTCCCATTGCAAGATAAATAGATCAAGTTGGCAAAACAAAACCCAAATATCGGAGAAGATATACGAGGCTATAAGAGATCATGCATAAAAGAGATCAAAGAAACTCAAATACTTTCATGGATATAAAACATAGATCTGATCATAAACTCAAAGTTCATCGATCCCAACAAACACACCACAAAAGAGTTACATCATATGGATCTCCAAGAGACCATTGTAATGAGAATCAATAGAGAGAGATGAAGCCATCTAGCTACTAACTACGGACCTGAAGGTCTACAAAGAACTACTCACGGATCATCGGAGAGGCACCAATGGAGGTGGTGAACCCCATCCGAGATGGTGTCTAGATTGGATCTGGTGATTCTGGACTCTACGGTGGCTGGATGAATATTTCATCGACTCCCCTAGGTTTCTGGTATTTTTGGGGTATTTATAGAGAAAAGAGGCGGTCCGAGGGGCACCTGAGGTGGGCACAACCCACCAGGGCGTGTCTGGGCCTCCTGGCGCGCCCTGGTGGGTTGTGCCCCCCTCGGGGCACCCCCCAGGTGCAACCAGGGCCCATCGCCTTAATCCTGGCCCATAAAAAATCTCCGTATAGTTTCGTGGCATTTGGACTCCATTTGATATTGATTTTCTACGATGTAAAAAACATGGAAAAACAACAACTGGCACTTGGCACTATGTCAATAGTTTAGTACCAAAAAATTATATAAAATGACTATAAAATGATTATAAAACATCCAAGATTGATAGTAAAACATCATGGAACAATCAAAAATTATAGATACATTGGAGACGTATCACTATCTATGATGATTATGGTGATGACATTTATGTTATATTGAATAATGATAACCATGAAACTTGTCATCATGATTTTAATTTCCAATCACACGATAGTTCTTTTGTTGAATTTGCTCCCACAATTATTGATGAGAATAAATTTGCTTATGTGGAGAGTAATAAAATTTCTATGCTGGTGAATCATGAAAAGAATGCTTCACGTGATAGCTATATTGTTGAATTCATTCATGATGCTACTGAAAATTATTATGAGGGAGGAACTTATGCTTATAGGAATTGCAATAATATCAAGTTTCCTCTCTATGTGTTGAAAATTTTGAAGTTACACTTGTTTTGCCTTCCTATGCTAGTTGATTCTTGTTCCCATAAGTTGTTTGCTCACAAAATACCTATGCATAGGAAGTGGGTTAGACCTAAATGTGCAAGTCTTATGCTTCATGATGCTCTCTTCATGTTTCAATTCTTATCTTTTATGCGAGCATCATCGAAATCATCATGCGTAGCTTAAAAGGCATAAAAGAAAAGTGCTTGTTGGGAGACAACCCAACAGTTTTTCCTACTATTTTTGTGTGTTCACATGATTAGTCTACTGTAGTAATCATGTTTTATTGCTTTTGTTTCAATAAAGTGCCAAGTAAGACCTTTGGGATGGCTTACGGTGATAGTTTATTTGATCTTGCTGAAAACAGAAACTTTTGCGCTCAGAAAAACAATTCTCATTTTTAACATAAGCATGATAAAATAATGATTCTTTTTTAAGAAGATTAATAGAAAAATTATCCAGGTTTTCCTATTTTTCAGAATTTTTGGAAGTAGAAGTATGGTTGGACTACAGATTACTACAGACTATTCTGTTTTTGACAGATTGTGTTTTCAATGCATAGTTTGCTTCTTTTCTAGTTTATATGGCTTATATAGCCCAATATAAATTGTGGAAATGATATGCTACAGTAAGCATTGTGTGAGAACAATTATGAATCTTGTCTTTGACAGTACCAAAAGTGGAATGGTTTGCTCTTTATCATACTAGCCTATCTCACAAAGTTCTATTAAGTTTGTGTGATTGAAGTTTTCAAGTTTTGGGTGAGATATCGATATGAGGAGAATAAGGAGTGACAAGAAGCTAAGCTTGGGGATGCCCAAGGCACTCCCAAGGAAATATTCAAGGAAGATCCAAGCAACTAAGCTTGGGGATTCCCCGGAAGGCATCCCCTCTTTCGTCTCCAACATTATCGGTAATCTCACTTGGAGCTATGTTTTCATTCATCACATGATATGGGTTTTGCTTGGAGCATCAATTTATTTTTGTTAGGATTTGCTTGCTGTTATTTATAATAATTTTTTTCATACTTTATTTCAATAAAACTGGCAATGATAGCCTTTGCCATGCTTATTTTGCAAGTATACATGTTGCTGTTTGAAAATAGAAAGTTTACCGTTGTTGCAAAAATTCCCTAGAAAAGTCAGAATGTGATAAATGCTGAAACTTTTTGCAAAATTAGCTTTGATAAATGTTCTTCAATGTGGTAAATTTTTATAATTTTTTGAGTTGAATAAGTATTGATACTCTTGCATTCTTTACATAATGTACTGTTTGGGCAGATTGCTGTTATGTTTGCATTGTTTGCATATGTTTGCTTGTTTAATGATTCTATTTGAGGATAGGAGTATTAAATATGCAGAGGCATTTAGTATGCAATGGTTAATAATAATTTTAGTGATTTTCTAAAGTAGAGAATGATAAGGTTTTTGCATTGGTTTGTACTAACTTATCTCACGAGTTCTTGTTAAATTTTGTGTTGTGAAGCTTTTAAGATTTAGGAAAACCGTGATATGAGAAGAATTTAGGAGACACAAAAGCTCAAGCTTGGGCATCCCAAGTTAATATTTCAAGAAGTCTCAAGCATCTAAGCTCAGGGATGCCCCCGTAGGCATCCCACCTTTCTTCTTCAACAATTATCGGTTACTATCGGTTGAGCCTAAGTTTTTGCTTCTCCACATGATGTGTGCTATTCTTAGAATGTCATTTTATTTTAATTTTTCTTGCTGTTTTAATAATATACTTAGATATTAAAGTTTTTAAATAAAATAGAGTCCTCAAATGGTTGTCAAAGAGGCTAAGTAAGCGACATTCACATCCCGTCAACGAAGCTCTTTTCCATGTCATTTACTCTTGTGCTTCACTTATATCCTATGAGTAAATTGTTGAATGTATTGAATATCATGAAGTTGAAATCATATCATGCCTAGTGGTAGCTTCACATTGGGTTTAGAAAGTGAAATCTTTTGAGGCTTGACAATCACAATATTGGTCATACAAGCAATTCACGAATAATTAGTAGAAGGAAGGGAACTTTCACATATAAATACACTATCATGGAAATCTTTTGTGATTGTGAGCCCCCATCAAAATATTATATGCCAGAATTGTTGACGTTGGACAAGGAAGACAACGTAATGATTTATCTTTGTTCATATTCACATAGAAGTTATATTGTCATAGATCCTTCAGCGTGTGGTGCTTGCCCCCCATCTTTGCTAGCCAAAATTCTGCATCAAGTAGAGATACTACTTGTGCATCTAAAAACACTTAAACTCAGATCTTATTTTCAAGAGTCCACCATATCTACCTATATGCAGTATTCTTTTGCCGTTCTAAGCAAGTTTGCATGTGTCATCTCTAATTTTCAAAATAAACTTCTCTTTTGTGTGTTTGTTTCGCTCGCGGAACGGTGAGGGTGGCTAATATTTTCCATGCTAGATGTGTTATTCTCAAGATGAGTGTTTATTCACTTGTTATTGCACGAGAGTAAGGCAAAGGCATTAGGGATGCCCAGTCCCGAAATGCAAAAATGAATTTACTTTATGTTGTCAAAAAATAAATTCCTTGGAAAGTGTTGGTATGGAGGGCACCCGTGGATACGTTAGCCATGGAAAGTGAAAGTATGGTGGAAAAAGGAATAAACTTTATTTTCTGTTTGGGAACCGCCTATGATATATCTAGCATGGAAAGTGTTGGTAACTCTAAGTCGTTTTCGTTGGTGGGATGGATACACCCCCAAATTGTTTTTATCTCTAAGTTTTTCGCTTTGAGCTCTGGCACCTCTACAAATCCCTACTTCCCTCTGCGAAGGGCCTATCTTTTACTTTTTAGTATTTACTTTTATGCAAAGAGTCAAAGTATTCCTCTCTATTCCTTTCTATTTTCTCTTTTGGTAAGCATCATGTGGTAAGGAAAGATCTAGGCACATATGTCCAGTTGAATATGGGTAGCATGAGTTATTATTGTTGACATCACCCTTGAGGTGAATACGTTGGGAGGCGAAATTATACGCCCCTATCTTTCTATGTGTCCGGTTGAAACGTTTTGCTCATGTGTACAAGGTGAGCGTTAGAAATCATAGAAGACTATATGATGGTTGAGTATGTGGAGCTCTTACTTAAACTCCGGAGAATAAGTTGAATTGCAATTGCTTGGTGACTAAGAACATAGGTTGTTGGGTTTCAAGAGAATTCATTGTTTGAACCTTAACATGTGAATTGGTTGCCACTATAACATGAGAAGTTTCATAAGAAAGAATTGTTGTTATGATGCTAGGAAAAGTGATTGAAATTATCATTGATCAAACTTGTGCACTTTGCTAGCATTCATACTTCATAAATTATTTCTTTTATCATTTACCTACTCGAGGACGAGTAGGAATTAAGCTTGGGATGCTGATACGTCTCCAACGTATCTATAATTTATGAAGTATTCATGCTGTTATTTTATCATTCTTGGGTGTTTTACAATCATTTTATAGCAACTTTACATCATTTTTTGGGACTAACCTATTGACCCAGTGCCTAGTGCCAGTTGCTGTTTTTTGCTTGTTTTTTACATCACAGAAAATCAATATTAAACGGAGTCCAAACACCGCGAAACTTTTTGTGGATTTTTTATGGACAGAAGGAACCCAATGGGCCAGAGCTGCACCTGGGGGGTGCCCCGAGGGGGCACAACCCACCAGGGCACGCCAGGCCCCCCTGGCGCACACAGGTGGGTTGTGCCCACCTCGGTGGCCTCCCGTACCCCTTCTTTGCACTATAAAATCCCAAATATTCCGAAACCCCTCCGGGTTAACCTAGATCAGAAGTTTCGCCGCCACAGGGCTCCGTAGCCACCGAAAACCAATCTAGACTCGTTCTGTCACCCTGCCGGAGGGTGGAATCATCTTTGGTGGCCATCTTTAGCATCCCGGCGGCCACCACGATGAGGAGGGAGTAGTCCACCCTCGGGGCTGAGGGTTTGTACCAGTAGCTATGTGTTTTATCCCGCTCCCATGATCTATATCATGGGCTTTGTTAATATAGTTGGATCATATGATGTTTCTCCCCTCTATACTTTTGTTGTGATGAATTGAGTCTTCACCCTTTGAAGTTTTGTCTTGTTGGATTGAATATTCAGAGATGAGAACACATGATATATGTCTTGCGGTATGAATACTTGAGGTGACAATTGGGGTATCTTATGGATTCACTTGATATATGTTATGGCATTCAACTCGCGGATTCCCGCGGTGATATTGGGGTAATCTATGCATAGGGGTTGATGCACATTTTTCTCCGACGGAAACTTCAGGGTCTCTTTATAGTTCTTTGTGTGGATTGAGTATTATGAATATGAATATGCTTTGGTGTTACTCTAGTACGAACTCTAGGATAGATCGAACGGAAACAATAGCTTTGTTTTATTTTAGTACGAACTCTTGAATAGATCGATCGGAAAGAATAGCTTTGAGGTGGCTTCGCACCCTACAAACAATTCCTACCTTTTGTTTTGTGCTAATAGGAACTCAGGAGTGATTCTTTGCTGTACTTTGAGGGATAATCATATGATCCAACTATGTTAGCATTGTTGAGAGATTGCACTAGCGAAAGCACGGACCCTAGGCCTCATTTTTAAGCATTGCAACACCGTTTTTGTGCCCGTTTACTATTAGCTACCTTGATGTTTTTATAATTTCAGATTACAAAAACCAATATCTACTATCCATATTACACTTTTATCACCATCTCTTCTCCGAACTAGTGCACCTATACAATTTGCCATTATATTGTGTGTGTTGGGGACAAAAGGGATTTCTTGTATTTGGTTGCAGGGTCGTTTGAGAGAGACCATCTTCATCCTACAACTCTCACGGATTGATAAACCTTAGGTCATCCACTTGAGGGAAAATTGCTATTGTCCTACAAAACTCGCGCTTGGAGGCCCAACACATGTCTACAAGAATAAAGTTGCATAGTAGACATCGCCAGCCCTCTAGCCCCCCCCCCCACGCCGAGCTTTTTCTCCAGCGATCCCCACGCCACCGCCCCACTACCGCGCCCCCACCGCCGGCGACCACCGCCCCACCCTGGACCCTAAGATAGAAATTGGGGTACCTCTCTAGCGAGCCCCCTCCCTGCTGCGGGTGGTTCTTCCTTAACTCCGGCGAGCCCCACACCCCCTGAAAATCGATTGACCCAAAAGTTGACTAAGTCGACTGAAGTGTAGCTAAATCGGAGTAGAGCAGCAGCACGAGCGAGGGGGAGAGCATTAGCAGTAGCAGCGCAAGTGAGCGAGTGAGCGAGCGAGAGCTGGAGTTGGAGCAGCTGCGCGAGTGAGCGAGCGAGAGCCAGAGCAGCAGCAACAGCGTGAGCGAGCGAGCGAGAGCCAGAGCAGCAGCAGCAGATCCGGCTGGTATGACACTGCTGCCGAAGGGGCCTCGCACTGGGGGAGAGCCGCAGTGGAGATGTCGCCCGCGGCGCTGGCTTCGAGGTTGCCGCTCCATGGGGGTGCTGGATGGAGCACCATCGGTGCCGGGAGGTCGAGTTAAGGAGAAGGTGCGATGCGATTTGTGTACAACCTCTTTGGTGGTGCTGAGTAGGCCTCGGCTTCGTCCGAGGAGTCGGTGAGGATGCTGCAGTTCTGGTGGAGCAGGTTAAGGCGGCGCTGTGGGGATGGAGCAGCTACGAAAGATGAGGCGATCATCGGAGCAGCTCCTTGGAGGTGGAGGACGGGGCGGCTGAACCGGCGGGACGACGAGATGGACGACGGATCCTCATCCGGGGAGGTGGATGAGGGATGTCGAGCTGTTGCGGTGGACGACATCATCGGGGAAGAGGCTCCGGCTGGGCAGCTGTGAGGTGGTGGACGGAGGAGGGTGGGGTTTTGCGGCTGGAGCAGAGAGGTTATGGCGGCCTGGGATTTCGAATGGCGAAAAGGAGGCGATGGGAGGGGGGAACCATGACTTAGGGACGCGCTTTTCCAAAATGTAGGGTGTGTTATAAAAGTAACCCTACCGATTTGAACTAGCGGCCCTTTTGGCTTAGGGTTAGAAGGGGGATTTCACATGTCGGGATTTGGCAACTGAAGGGAGTTTTCACGCGCGTTGTAATTTCGGGATAGCAAGGCGCGGGTTGTGAATGCGCCACTTTTGGGAGCACGATATATGAATTTTTGGGATATAACAAGGTGCGGGTTGAAGTTTAGGTACAAGCCTAACGTGTAATATTGTACTTGTACGTACCAAATCAATTTGCACTTCCCTCAACGAAAAAAATGAAAAGAATAAAACTATTCACACCACACAAAGAGAGAATCTTGTCCTGTTTTACTTACAAATGCTATTCAAAGCTACTCATACCAACATGTTATGTCCAATTAAATTTTTTCATTGGATGTATAATGCATGTAACCTACTCATACCAACATCTTAGTGCATTCCAAATGTCTATACTACCATTGCAATTCGAACTAAATTTGAATTCGTTTCTCTATTTCAATAAGAATCTACATTCATGATTGTTACCAACTTCAACCATCATTCGTGTATTACCTTAACAACACACCACATGATTACTATAGAGATAGATATGAACTATGTGTACTATATGAACTCGAATTCAATTTTTTGAATACACTTGATGTTGATTCTAAATAATGGTACATTTGATGTACTAACTATATATGCATAATCTAAACCATGTTCCATATGTACACCGTGTTTATCACACAAAGTATAGTGCCCCACCCCCTACATTATGACAACTATTTAGCCCTGAGCTGCAAAAGCCACACATTAGCCCAAATTATAATCAATGTTCTACATTATGATATCTTCTTCATGTATCTGTATCCACTTTTTCATAATGAATTATGATCTCTGCTCATCTTTTACACCTTCACGATCCTCTTCTCTTTGTAGTTAGCTAGCGCTAACTTTCTATCATGCGTGCACACGCCCGCCCCCCTCTCACCCCCTCAGCGTCCCCTCCATCGCGCACATTCATTATTTCTCTTTAGGTCGTTCACCCGTGGTGTGTGTAGGCCCCCCGGCTCCTTTTTCTGGCACATACCGGTCGATATACCTCTCTAGCCAAGTGTGCCTACCACAAACACATACTTCCACTCTTCTCTTCTCATCGTCCATGCCCCCCTATGTCCAATACGGTTCCATGCAGGTGCACACTCCCACCCCTCTTTTCATCGATCTCATACTCGCACACTCCTCCCCCCTCGACATGGTAGGCCTCTCGCACCACCACCTAGCCGCACCCCTCCCCCCTTGTCTGTCTCTCTGGACCTTATTTGCTTCTAACAAATGCATGCATGTATACATACCGATCTCCCTACATATAGCCAGGTCGACTATAATTCGTTTTCCCCATGCACCGATAGACTTACCTCACTAGTTATGTCTCTGCCTTTATCGGAGAGGTATCTCTTGGGCCCACTCGGTAATGCATCATCATAATGAGCTCAAAGTGACCAAGTGTCTGGTCACGGGATCATGCATTACGGTACGAGTAATGTGACTTGCCGGTAACGAGATTGAACGAGGTATTGGGATACCGACGATCGAATCTCGGGCAAGTAACGTACCGATTGACAAAGGGAATTGTATACGGGGTTGCTTGAATCCTTGACATCATGGTTCATCCGATGAGATCATCGAGGAGCATGTGGGAGCCAACATGGGTATCCAGATCCCGCTGTTGGTTATTGACCGGAGAGCCATCTCGGTCATGTCTACATGTCTCCCGAACCCGTAGGGTCTACACACTTAAGGTTCGGTGACGCTAGGGTTGTAGGGATATGTATATGCAGTAACCCGAAAGTTGTTCGGAGTCCCGGATGAGATCCCGGACGTCACGAGGAGTTTCGGAATGGTCCAGAGGTAAATAATTACATATAGGAAGTGCTATTTCGGCCATCGGGACAAGTTTCGGGGTCACTGGTATTGTACCGGGACCACCGGAAGGGTCCCGGGGGTCCACCGGGTGGGGCCACCTACCCCGGAGGGCCCCATGGGCTGAAGTGGGAAGGGATCCAGCCCAAAGTGGGCTGGGGCGCCACTTCCCCCTAGGGCCCATGCGCCTAGGGTAGGGGAAACCCTAAAGGGGGGCGCCCCCTTGCTTGGGGGGCAAGCCCCCCACCCCTTGGCCGCCGCCCCCCTAGGAGATTGCATCTCCTAGGGCCGGCGCCCCCCTAGGCCCCCTATATATAGTGGGGGGGGGGGGTGGAGGACTCCTACCCACGCCTTTGGTGCCTCCCTCTCCCTCTCCAACACCTCTTCCTCCATAGAGCTTGGCGAAGCCCTGCCGGAGTACTGCAGCTCCACCACCATCACGCCGTCGTGCTGCTGCTGGAGCCATCTTCCTCAACCTCTCCTTCCCCCTTGCTGGATCAAGAAGGAGGAGACGTCACACTGACCGTATGTGTGTTGAACACGGAGGTGCCGTCCGTTCGGCGCTATGATCTCCGGTGATTTGGATCACGTCGAGTACGACT
Organism: Triticum aestivum; assembly: GCF_018294505.1. Taxonomy (NCBI): domain Eukaryota; kingdom Viridiplantae; phylum Streptophyta; class Magnoliopsida; order Poales; family Poaceae; genus Triticum; species Triticum aestivum. Next base: position 183,759,050 of record NC_057809.1, on the reverse strand, counting down.
TCCTCATCCCCGTTCTTTGAACGCTTCCGCGCGTGATCTACAAAGGTATGTAGATGCAATCCAATCACTCGTTGCTAGATGAACTCCTGGATGGATCTTCGTGAAACCGTAGGAAATTTTTTGTTTTCTGCAACGTTCCCCAACAGTGGCATCATGAGCTAGGTCTATGCGTAGTTCTCTATGCACGAGTAGAACACAATTTGTTGTGGGCGTTGATGTTGTCAACTTTCTTGCTGCCACTAGTCTTATCTTGCTTCAACGATATTGTGGGATGAAGCGGCCCGGACCAACCTTACACGTACGCTTACGTGAGACCGGTTCCACCGACTGACATGCACTAGTTGCATAAGGTGGCTGGCGGGTGTCTGTCTCTCCCACTTTAGTTGGAGCGGATTCGATGAAAAGGGTTCTTATGAAGGGTAAATAGAAGTTGACAAATCACGTTGTGGCTTTCACGTAGGTAAGAAAACGTTCTTGCTAGAACCCTCTTGCAGCCACGTAAAACTTGCAACAACAATTAGAGGACGTCTAACTTGTTTTTGCAGCAAGTGCTTTGTGATATGATATGGCCAAAGTTGTGATGATTGATGAATGATATATATGTGATGTATGAGATGTTCATGCTATTGTAATAGGAATCACGACTTGCATATCGATGAGTATGACAACCGGCAGGAGCCATAGGAGTTGTCTTTATTTTTTGTATGGCCTGCGTGTCATTGAGAAACGCCATGTAAATTACTTTACTTTATTGCTAAACGCGTTAGCCATAGTAGTAGAAGTAATAGTTGGCAAGCAACTTCATGGAGACACGATGATGGAGATCATGATGATGGAGATCATGGTGTCATGCCGGTGACAAGATGATCATGGAGCCCCAAGATGGAGATCAAAGGAGCTATGTGATATTGGCCATATCATGTCACTATTATTATTTGATTGCATGCGATGTTTATCATGTTTTTGCATCTTGTTTACTTAGAACGACGGTAGTAAATAAGATGATGCCTCATAATAATTTCAAGAAAGTGTTCCCCTAACTATGCACCGTTGCGACAGTTCGTTGTTTCGAAGCACCACGTGATGATTGGGTGTGATAGATTCTAACATTCACATACAACGGGTGTAAGACAGATTTACACATGCAAACACTTAGGTTGACTTCACGAGCCTAGCATGTACAGACATGGCCTCGGAACATAGAAGACCGAAAGGTCGAGCATGAGTCATATAGAAGATACGATCAACATGAAGATGTTCACCGATGTTGACTAGTCTGTCTCATGTGATGATCGGACACGGCCTAGTTAACTCAGATCATGTTATACTTAGATGACTAGAGGGATGTCTATCTAAGTGGGAGTTCATTGAATAATTTGATTAGATGAACTTAATTATCATGAACTTAGTCTAAAATATTTACAATATGTCTTGTAGATCAAATGGCCAATGTAGTCCTCAACTTCAATGCGTTCCTAGAGAAAACCAAGCTGAAAGATGATGGCAGCAACTACACGGAATGGGTCCGGAACCTGAGGATCATCCTCATAGCTGCCAAGAAAGATTATGTCCTAGAAGCACCGCTAGGTGACGCACCCGTCCCACAGAACCAAGACGTTATGAATGCTTGGCAGACACTTCCTGATGATTACTCCCTCGTTCAGTGCGTCATGCTTTACAGCTTAGAACCGGGGCTCCAAAAGCATTTTGAGAGACACGGAGCATATGAGATGTTCGAAGAGCTGAAAATGGTTTTTCAAGCTCATGCCCGGGTCGAGAGATATGAAGTCTCTGACAAGTTCTTCAGCTGTAAGATGGAGGAAAATAGTTCTGTCAGTGAGCACATACTCACTATGTCTGGATTACATAACCGCTTGACTCAGCTAGGAGTTAATCTCCCGGATGACGCGATCATTGACAGAATCCTTCAGTCGCTTCCACCGAGCTACAAGAGCTTTGTGATGAACTTCAATATGCAGGGGATGGAAAAGACCATTCCTGAAGTATTTGCAATGCTGAAATCAGCAGAGGTAGAAGTCAAAAAGGAACATCAAGTGTTGATGGTGAATAAAACCACTAAGTTCAAGAAAGGCAAGGGTAAGAAGAACTTCAAGAAGGACGACAAGGGAGTTACCGTGCCCGGCAAGCAAGCTGCCGGGAAGAAGCCAAAGAATGGACCCAAGCCCGAGACTGAGTGCTTTTATTGCAAGGGAAATGGTCACTGGAAGCAGAACTGCCCCAAATACTTAGAGGACAAGAAGGCCGGCAAAACAAAAGGTATATGTGATATACATGTAATTGATGTGTACCTTACCAGTACTTGTAGTAGCTCCTGGGTATTTGATACCGGTGCAGTTGCTCACATTTGTAACTCAAAGCAGGAGCTGCGGAATAAGCGGAGACTGGTGAAGAACGAGGTGACGATGCGCGTCGGGAATGGTTCCAAGGTCGATGTGATCGCCGTCGGCACGCTACCTCTACATTTACCTACAGGATTAGTTTTAAACCTCAATAATTGTTATTTAGTGCCAGCTTTGAGCATGAACATTGTATCAGGATCTCGTTTAATTCGAGATGGCTACTCATTTAAATCTGAGAATAATGGTTGTTCTATTTATATGAGAGATATGTTTTATGGTCATGCTCCGATGGTGAATGGTTTATTCTTAATGAATCTCGAGCGTAATGCTACACATATTCATAGTGTGAGTCCCAAAAGATGTAAGGTTGATAATGATAGTCCCACATACTTGTGGCACTGCCGCCTTGGTCACATAGGTGTCAAACGCATGAAGAAGCTCCATGCAGATGGACTTTTAGAGTCTCTTGATTACGAATCATTTGACACGTGCGAACCATGCCTCATGGGTAAAATGACCAAGACTCCATTCTCAGGAACAATGGAGCGAGCGACCAACTTATTGGAAATCATACATACTAATGTGTGCGGTCCAATGAGTGTTGAGGCTCGCGGTGGCTATCATTATGTTCTCACCCTCACTGATGACTTGAGTAGATATGGGTATATCTATTTAATGAAACACAAGTCTGAGACCTTTGAAAAGTTCAAGGAATTTCAGAGTGAGGTTGAAAATCAACGTGACAGGAAAATCAAGTTCCTATGATCAGATCATGGAGGAGAATACTTGAGTCACGAATTTGGCACACACTTAAGAAAATGTGGAATAGTCTCACAACTCACGCCGCCTGGAACACCTCAGCGTAATGGTGTGTCCGAACGTCGTAATCGCACTCTACTGGATACGGTGCGATCTATGATGTCTCTTACCGATTTACCGCTATCTTTTTGGGGCTATGCTTTAGAGACTGCCGCATTCACTTTAAATAGGGCTCCATCGAAATCTGTTGAGACGACACCGTATGAATTATGGTTTGGGAAGAAACCTAAGCTGTCGTTTCTAATAGTTTGGGGATGCGATGCTTATGTCAAGAAACTTCAACCTAAAAAGCTCGAACCCAAGTCGGAAAAATGCGTCTTCATAGGATACCCTAAAGAAACTATTGGGTATACCTTCTACCTCAGATCCGAAGGCAACATCTTTGTTGCCAAGAATGGATCCTTTCTAGAGAAGGAGTTTCTCTCGAAAGAAGTAAGTGGGAGGAAAGTAGAACTTGATGAAGTATTACCTCTTGAACCGGAAAATGGCGCAACTCAAGAAAATGTTCCTGAGGTGCCTGCACCGACTAGAGAGGAAGTTAATGATGATGATCAAGATACTTCTGATCAAGCTCCTACTGAAATTCGAAGGTCCACAAGGACACGTTCCGCACCAGAGTGGTACGGCAACCCTGTCTTGGAAATCATGTTGTTAGACAACAGTGAACCTTCGAACTATGAAGAAGCGATGGCGGGCCCGGATTCCGACAAATGGCTGGAAGCCATGAAATCCGAGATAGGATCCATGTATGAAAATGAAGTATGGACTTTGACTGACTTGCCCGTTGAGCGGCGAGCCATAGAAAATAAATGGATCTTTAAGAAGAAGACAAACGCAGATGGGGACCATCTATAAAGCTCGGCTTGTCGCTAAGGGTTATCGACAAGTTCAAGGGGTTGACTATGATGAGACTTTCTCACCGGTAGCAAAGCTGAAGTCCGTCCGAATCATGTTAGCAATTGTCGCATTCTATGATTATGAGATATGGCAAATGGACGTCAAAACGGCATTCCTTAATGGTTTCCTTAAGGAAGAATTGTATATGATGCAGCCGGAAGGTTTTGTCGATCCTAAGAATGCTGACAAGGTGTGCAAGCTCCAATGCTCGATTTATGCGCTGGTGCAAGCATCTCGGAGTTGGAACATTCGCTTTGATGAGATGATCAAAGCGTTTGGGTTTATGCAGACTTATGGAGAAGCCTGCGTCTACAAGAAAGTGAGTGGGAGCTCTGTAGCATTTCTCATATTATATGTAGATGACATACTTTTGATGGGAAATGATAGAGATTTTGGACAACATTAAGGCCTACTTGAATAAGAGTTTTTCAATGAAGGACCTTGGAGAAGCTGCTTATATATTAGGCATCAAGATCTATAGAGATAGATCAAGACGCCTCATAGGTCTTTCACAAAGCACATACCTTGATAAGATATTGAAGAAGTTCAATATGGATCAGTTTAAGAAGGGGTTCTTGCCTGTGTTGCAAGGTGTGAAATTGAGCTCAGCTCAATGTCCGACCATGGCAGAAGATATAGAAGAGATGAGTGTCATCCCCTATGCCTCAGCCATAGGTTCTATTATGTATGCCATGCTGTGTACCAGACCTGATGTAAACCTTGCCGTCAGTTTGGTAGGTAGGTACCAAAGTAATCCCGGCAAGGAACACTGGACAGCGGTCAAGAATATCCTGAAGTACCTGAAAAGGACTAAGGAAATGTTTCTCGTTTATGGAGGTGACGAAGATCTCGTCGTAAAGGGTTATGTCGACGCTAGCTTCGACACAGATCTGGATGACTCTAAGTCACAAACCGGATACATGTATATTTTGAATGGTGGGGCAGTAAGTTGGTGCAGTTGCAAGTAGAGCGTCGTGGCGGGATCTACATGTGAAGCGGAGTACATGGCAGCCTCGGAGGCAGCGCATGAAGCAATTTGGGTGAAGGAGTTCATCACCGACCTAGGAGTCATACCCAATGCGTCGGGGCCGATCAAACTCTTCTGTGACAACACTGGAGCTATTGCACTTGCCAAGGAGCCCAGGTTTCACAAGAAGACAAGGCACATCAAGCGTCGCTTCAACTCCATTTGTGAAAATGTTCAAGATGGAGACATAGATATTTGTAAAGTACATACGGACCTGAATGTAGCAGATCCGTTGACTGAACCTCTCCCTAGAGAAAAACATGATCAACACCAGAATTCCATGGGTGTTCGATTCATCACAATGTAACTAGATTATTGACTCTAGTGCAAGTGGGAGACTGTTGGAAATATGCCCTAGAGGCAATAATAAAATGATTATTATTATATTTCCTTGTTCATGATAATTGTCTTTTATTCATGCTATAATTGTGTTATCCGGAAATCGTAATACATGTGTGAATACTTAGACACCAACATGTCCCTAGTAAGCCTCTAGTTGACTAGCTCGTTGATCAACAGATAGTCATGGTTTCCTGACTATGGACATTGGATGCCATTGATAATGAGATCACATCATTAGGAGAATGATGTGATGGACAAGACCCAATCCTAAACATAGCACAAGATCGTATAGTTCGTTTGCTAGAGTTTTCCAATGTCAAGTATCTTTTCCTTAGACCATGAGATTCCGTAACTCCGGGATACCATAGGAGTACATTGGGTGTACCAAACGTCACAACGTAACTGGGTGAATACAAAGGTATACTACGGGTATCTCCGAAAGTGTCTGTTGGGTTGACACGGATCAAGACTGGGATTTGTCACTCTGTATGATGGAGAGGTATCTCTTGGGCCCACTCGGTAATGCATCATCATAATGAGCTCAAAGTGACCAAGTGTCTGGTCACGGGATCATGCATTACGGTACGAGTAAAGTGACTTGCCGGTAACAAGATTGAACGAGGTATTGGGATACCGACGATCGAATCTCGGGCAAGTAACGTACCGATTGACAAAGGGAATTGTATACGGGGTTGCTTGAATCCTCGACATCGTGGTTCATCCGATGAGATCATCGAGGAGCATGTGGGAGCCAACATGGGTATCCAGATCCCGTTGTTGGTTATTTACCGGAGAGCCATCTCGTTCATGTCTACATGTCTCCCGAACCCGTAGGGTCTACACACTTAAGGTTCGGTGACGCTAGGGTTGTAGGGATATGTATATGCAGTAACCCGAAAGTTGTTCGGAGTCCCGGATGAGATCCCGGACGTCACGAGGAGTTTCGGAATGGTCCAGAGGTAAAGAATTATATATAGGAAGTGCTATTTCGGCCATCGGGACAAGTTTCGGGGTCACCGGTATTGTACCGGGACCACCGGAAGGGTCCCGGGGGTCCACCGGGTGGGGCCACCTATCCCGGAGGGCCCCATGGGCTGAACTGGGAAGGTATCCAGCCCAAAGTGGGCTGGGGCACCACTTCCCCCTAGGGCCCATGCGCCTAGGGTAGGGGAAACCCTAAAGGGGGGCACCCCCTTGCTTGGGGGGCAAGCCCCCCACCCTTGGCCGCCGTCCCCACTAGGAGATTGCATCTCCTAGGGCCGGCGCCCCCCCTAGGCCCCCCTATATATAGTGGGGGGATGGAGGACTTCTACCCACGCCTTTGGTGCCTCCCTCTCCCTATCCAACACCTCTTCCTCCTCCATAGAGCTTGGCGAAGCCCTGTCGGAGTACTGCAGCTCCACCACCATCACGCCATCGTGCTGCTGCTGGAGCCATCTTACTCAACCTCTCCTTCCCCCTTGCTGGATCAAGAAGGAGGATACGTCACGCTGACCGTACGTGTGTTGAACGCGGAGGTGCCGTCCGTTCAGCGCTAGGATCTCCGGTGATTTGGATCACGTCGAGTACGACTTCCTCATCCCCGTTCTTTGAACGCTTCCGCGTGTGATCTACAAAGGTATGTAGATGCAATCCGATCACTCGTTGCTAGATGAACTCCTAGATGGATCTTGGTGAAACCGTAGGATTTTTTTTTCTACAACGTTCCCCAACAATGTTGTGGTCTAAAACCTAAGGGTATGATGAATAATATCATAATGATCTAGCATATCCCTATCGACTAGCCCGGCCTCGGCTTATATAATGTACCAGAGGCCTAGGATAACAAGAGTCCTAGTCGAATACGTCGGTGGAGAGGAGTCCTTGTTTTGATCACCAAGTCTTGTGGAATCTTCCTCGTGTATGCATCGGCTGTCCGAACTGGCCCATGAGTAAACAACCATTGGGGTCCTCGGCCCAATCCAACTGATCGGGAGACGACGTGGTGAGTACCCCCTAGTCCAGGACACCGTCTGTAGTCCCCTTAACCGGTCTTCAAGTTGGGGACGCTCCTCGATTCTGCCGAACCATTCTTCATCTTCGGTTGTCGGTCTTGAAAACTGGTTCAACAAATATTCCCATCTTCGATCTTGAGGATTGCCGAGCTAAATCTGAAGATCTCACACGTCGGGTATCTGAGGAGCCCTTTAAGTCTTTAGACTTTATCAATGCCTTGTTATTTTTATGCCACGCCTCTGGTTTGAAGTATTTGTCGTGCGGCAGTGTTGTCTTGCATCCGAGCTCCAACGCCGGACTGCATTTGAGGTATCTTTTGCAGCCAAGCACCAACGCCGGACCGCTTCTGAGCTCCAACACCGGAATGTATCCAAGCTCCAACACCGGACTGTATCTGAAGAGTCTTGTTACAACTGAGCTCAAATGCCGGACTGCATCCGAGCTCCAACGCCGGACTATATCCGAGGTGTCATAGATTACCTTGGTTCAAAAAAGTTGAAGGAGTTTAGCCGAGCTTAATGCCGGAAATGCCCTCTATGGAGCCAGCCACTTGCATCCAAGCTATATCATGAAATGCTTTCGAGGTGGTTCAGCACCTCGGTCATGGGTTGATTGTTTGCGGATTTTATTTCCGACGCGGGTAAATTTATTTGCTGTCAATATGTATAACCAGTAGTCCTCAAGGTGTGTGTCGGTCTAAAACCCGAGATGCACCTAAAGGAAAACATGAAACCACTAATCCTAGTAGCCCCTGAGACTTTGGTCGATTCGTGAAATCAACCTGAGGATCAACTCCTAGCTCGGTAACATACGTAGGAATAGAACGCAGTGTAATATATTAGAGGTAATGGTGATCGGCGGACGGGCTCCTGAGAGAGGGTCGTGAGAAGTCGCCGTGATATATTAGCTTGATGCCGGATAAGTCCCAGATGGTACTTATTGTTGTCCAAAGATGCGCTTGTCCATAGTTTGGTCATGCGAAACACTGAGCACTTTGAATTTTCTACACTGAATAGGCAATGCAGTAGCCCTTGAGCCACTTGTCGGGTGGCAACACCAGATCAGGGATCGATGTGCCCCTTTAATATTTGTAAATGATAAGCGCGAAGACCAGTAGCCCCCAAGCCTCAATGTGGGCACGGGTGGCCGAATTAAGGATCGATACTCGTTTGACAGAAAATCTGGATGTGTTTAACACAAACTTCTCGGAAAGAGAATAAAGATCTGATAAAGCAGTTAGAGCTAACGAAAGTTGAGCTCGCCAAGGTTGGCCTCAAGGGGATTTAATAGATAGGAAATCAATGCCAATAAGGAACTATGAGAGCGTTATGTCAGCTGCTCGGTTCTCTCAAAGATACTATGCCATTGACTCTTTAAAAGATTGGCTGCAAAAAAATTGATTTTTTCTCACAATTTATGTGTAATGATTCTGTGTACCCAAGTACTTTACATCATTAATGCTCGGATCTGCATTGTACAAAACTTTGTTGACCAACCATCGGCTTCAACCTCCTCGGCCATTAGCCAGGGAGTGTTTGTCACACTTTATAAAGTCTTTATGAGGGCAAAGATTTATGGCAAGCGAGGCAATCCGGCCATACGGTTTTATAAACAAAGGTATGCAGAGAGATATGTTATATTAAGAAACATCTTCCCAAGAAAATAGTTTCGCTATCGGTTCCTTTCTTTGGGTTTTCATGCTGACCATGATCATGCAATCTCATCTCCGATCAATGTGGGAGGAAATTATTGAGGATTTAGTTAGGGGAAAGTTCCCGAACTCTGTGGTCCATGATGAACCAGAATTTTCACTTCCATCATGCCGACCAATTATATTCTTAAGATAGCTAGCTTTCGGCTTCACCCAGTCTGTGGTACTAATCCGGATGACCAGGTAGTAACAATCACAGAGGTGCTCCCTTTACCCCCTAGTCGAACAATCGGGAACGTAGGGTTAAACACAGGAGCCAGGCAATCCAGCTTGGCCAAAGTCAAATTTGATGCATATTTATGGCTTTATAACGATGATTACGAAGGCCACGCTTGTATACTGAATACAAATGCCGACAATATGTTTATTTTGACTCCGTTGCAACCGTTTATCACTTGAAAGTGGCCCAACGTCGGCTTCTACCCCTTTGTAGATACTATGCAGGGTGTTTCCGCAATAACAAGACAACCCTTAGCCGACGTGCCGGTGCCTGAAGGTGGTTGTGTTAGCGGAAACGAGGTAATTAGATATGCGGGCTTTATAACTTTCACTTAGTCATAGGAGCTTTAAAGTTGGGAGGCCAGCTACTAGCCCCTGGTTAGTGTTCGACAACAGCCGAGGTCAATCCGTAAACACTTTGGCCAATGTTATGAACAACCCGTCATTTAACAGGGGGTGACCTCTATCAATCTTATAGTTTAATACGGTCATCGGATCGCTGACCAATTTACGCTTATTGTGACAATCACTTTTCGGCTTTCTCCACACAATTGCGGTGGTTTTCCCTTTGCGCACCTAGCCGAACAAAGCGGAACATAGGAGGCAAGCACAGGAGCTGGACAATCCAACTATTGATTGAAGACACAATTCTAAACCGATGCATATAAAGCAATGCCCGAGAACGCTTTGCCGAGGACTCTATGGGGTACCTCAGTTTTGGTGGGTTCGGCTGTAATCTCAGCCCCCTGTGAATATTGCCAATGGTTTAAAGGTGTCTAGCGTTGCACTGCTCGGGAACTAGTCCCGATGTGGCGTGTGTTTTGTCAACATCGAGGTGTAGTTCGGCGGGAAAGATACCAAGTTGTGGGTCGGAAGAGATCTTCCGAGATGAATTATAATGCTGGGCACCTCGGTCATGAGGATGACCCACTTCCTGAAACAAAAACATACAAATAGCTAACAAGTGCAATAATCTCAAAAGGCCAAAAAACTTATGTAAAAGCTTGACGTGCGAACTAAACCAAGATTTTTATGCCAATCCGAACATTGGTCTTTCAAAAAAAATTGTGCTTCTGTCGTGCTTTAACATGACACATCGGATCTGGAAACTTCAAGCAGGTCAGGCTTTGGCTTCAACCTCCTTATCCAGAAGGCGGAGTGCTTCTCTGAGGCCAGTTTAGCAAACTAAACTCGAGCGAATTTAAAGAGAAACTAGGCTATTCGTCTATTGACCACACACTCGAGTCAAAAAAGGAGCGGCAGAAAAAGACTTTGCAAGGACCAAGAAGAAAACACATTTACTATAAAATGGCTCATGTAATTTGAAGAGCTCCTAGTTAAGTTGGGTAAAGAACATTGTTTTTAACAAACACCGTTTGTAATAAACATTGTTTTAGCAAAATGCTTTTTTAAACACAAATATAATGTTTGGTCGAACCGAGCAAAAATTAGACATTAAAAAGAAACTTGAGCATGAAAACGACTTAGCTGGTTGATGTGATCATCGTTGGTGATGCGGCCCGAGCTTACGGCGGGATGAGGTCCCAGCCCCCAAACAGGTCCTAAGGTGGCCGAGCGAAGTTCTCGGCAATCCGAAGAGGTGAAGCCCCCAGTCTAGCTGAGGTGTGGAGGATGATGTCGGAGTCTCCGGCTGAGTAGGTTGATGAAGTGAACGGCGCGGGGTTGCCAACATAGGGCAGCACGCCAAGGCGACGACTCAATTGTGTCGATGGAGGTGGGACGACGACGTCGACATGCCTAGGTGACAATGCGGCCCAGTCTATACCAATCGCCTACACACATAAAATAGTGCAAGCCAAAAACAATAACAATAATATGATTAAAAAATTCTTCTACTTAATTAATTTAAGTGAAGTAAATAATTAAAGGAATATGGCCTGAATGCCGAGGTGACGGAGCAGGTCGGTAAGGTGATGTTGCCGCCACCATTCCAGATGATGTGTCGAAGCTAGTCGGCCAGTGACGCCGAAGTCACCGGAGCATGTTGATGAAGAAATAGCGGCCTCCATGTCAGGCGATGAGTCGAAGTAGGTCAGCATGATGGACATCGGCTTCAAGAGGCAACAGTGTGGCCATGCCGATGCAGGTCGTAACTCGTGACGTGGTCAATGCCGGCTTGATGAAGTGATCGTGCGGTGATGCCGGTGTGCCCGATCTGTGTAATCCATGGGGTGGTGATGTTGGTGATGATTTATCCTTCGTGACGCCGAACTCTTGTTCGGCTCGCTGAGATGATGGTCCGAAGAAGTTGAACTCGACTCAACAAAGCGACGACGTGTCTAGCACAGGTCGACAGCCGTGGAGCAATGTTATCGGACTGGTTTGACACCAACGTGATGTTGAAAAGTACCTCAGAGAAGACTTAAAATTTTATGGGCACATGTTAAGAATAACACACAATACTCTAGAAAAAAATTCCTTTAAAAAGGTTGTCCCATATCATTTTCATAAATAAACATAAATTTGGGTCGGATCCGTATTCGCGCAGAAAACAGATCAGAAAATTGGTACACTCATCGGAAGGTTCCCAGTGTTTGAACCATCGGATCGAGCTAAAATTGGGGGGGTGATAGATATGGGAATTCTGCAACAGATGAACGGTTGGATCTTCCAAAGGACCTCCGAGCTGGGCTCTGGAGACCACACCCTAAACTCGTCCAGATTTGATAGGGCTCCTATATACCGTAGATTGCCGAAGATTCCTCCATCGGAACTCGACAAAATTTTGCATGGTTGTTATAGACTTAATTCCGCACAATTCCATCAAAGAAATCATTAAAAAGACACCCGAGGAGGCGGTGAAGGCGGATAAGTTCGCTATCCAGAAAAATAGCACGGTCGCTCAAGGGCAATGTTGACGTTGAGCCCCCGGGCTCCATGAATGATTCCTCCATGATCTTGAGAGAGATCAAAGTTGATGTTGATGAAGGTCATCGTCCAAACATGATGATCTGATGTGAAGTGTAGTCCTCGGTCGAACCAAGGTGACCAGTCGAGCCGGTGACGAAGATGCCAACGTTGCAGTTAATCCGCATGCGAGCAATCAATTCTTCGTTGATCTCACAGCGAAACTATTAATGAAAGCACCATTGTCGGTGTCAAAACCAGTAGATCTTGGGCAGGGGATCCCAAGTTGTGTGTCATGGATCGTTGGGTAACAAGAGACAGAGGACACGATGTTTACCCATGTTCGAGCCCTCTTAATGGAGGTAATACCCTACTTCCTGCTGGATTGATCTTGATGAATATAGAGATTAGAAGAGTTGATCTACCTCGAGATCATATGCTATGGTCTAAAACCTAATGGTATGATGAATAATATCATAATGATCTAGCATATCCCTATCGACTAGCTCGGCCTCGGCTTATATAATGTACGAGAGGCCTAGGATAACAAGAGTCCTAGTTGATTACGTCGGTGGAGATGAGTCATTGTCTTGATCACCAAGTCTTATGGAATCTTCCTCGTGTATGCATCAGTTATCCAAACTGGCCCATGAGTAAACAACCATGGGGGTCCTCGGCCCAATCCAAGTGATCGGGAGACGACGTGGAGAGTACCCCCTAGTCCAGGACACCGTCACCAGTCGCCCTGTATCTTTGACATGGGCAAACACAAATTCGATGGCACTCTTTATCAATCGCGCAGCCGCACACTTCGTCCCTGTTTTCGATTCTATCGATATCTCATGTTGATGATCCCTCCACTCTCTTCTCGTGGATCACTCCCTCTATATATGATATATCCATGACTCTGTTTCACACACATTGCATATGTTACATTTTTTGTTTGAGATATCATCGACACATTGCCTCTGTTTCACACAAACCATCTCTCTCTCACACCCACCCACGTACGTACCTGCACCTAAAGAAGAGGTGCACGCAGGACACACGTACTCACGTCTCGTTCTCGGCCACACCCGCGCGGGTACACGGTGGAGTTCGTTTCTGTACGAAAAGGCAGCTCACGTGATAATTTGACGTGTATAGCGGTTGTTTACTCGAAGGAGGGCCGGGTACCATGCCTAGACAGAACAAAGGTCGACTTGACGCGTTAGTATTAAATAAAGTTATATATTCCTCAATGGCACATACAGAATATAAAACAATTACCATGGGGAAAATGGAAAAATCCGCTCCACTATATACAAAGGAGCCTGCCAGCCAGGGTTTGTCTCTCGTCACACCATCTCACAAGAGGCGGCGGTGGCCTCTCTCTCTCACCGTTGTTCAGTGATCCGGCCGCATCCCGTCCGCCGGCAAAAAGGGAGGATGTGCACCATTTCTCCATTTGACGACGTTGAGGCAGCACGTCCCGATCTGTGGTACCCGCCGTTCTCTCTGACCAAACTCCGGCACGGTAGGGCCTCCGCCACTTGCTTGCTGCCATAGTAAGGGTAGATCCCGGCCACTGGCGCCCTCCTAGTAACATCCCGATGAGACTCAGGTACTACTTCCTCTAGTCTTGCTCCACTGCCCATCTTCCCACGTTGCCGCATGTGGATCTTCTTTAGTTGTTTGCTTAAAACGTATCTCGGCCAGTGTACTTTCCATCTTGCAATCTCGTCCTCAAACCATTTTTGATAAACCACCATGCTGCTATCTTTCCCTTATTACATGGAATATGCTTCTTTTTTGTTAGTGTATGTGTCTTCAACTCGTGTTATTGGGCAGTAATTGTTTCCTTTCTACCTCCGTTTGCAAACAGGGCTATCCATTTCACCTCGTTGCTATTGCGACCTTTTGGTGAACTGCACAAATCACTTATTTCTTAAGAGTATTTTGTGCGGTTCCGCCAAAATGTCACACGGGCAACGTTTTTACATTTTTGTGGGACTGCAGAAAGGGAGATTGGTTTTGCTATCCTCCTCATCCAACTCCGTGCCTAATCTTCTCCAACAAGTAGTTAGTCCTAAAGAGAGATCACAGAGGTGATCGGCTTCTATTTGTGTGTGTTATGTTTCATCATCTAGTTCCACTATTATTGTAATCACACTGACTGGATATCTTTGCAAACAGGGATGGTCAGCTCGATTTTAGTGGAGCTACACAAAATGATCAGATTGTGGTGTCCTCCATACACCTCTTTTTTGGCTACAAAGCTGGGTGAAACTAGCTGCCAAGCAATGGACACTGTGCCCAGGAAATGGAGCCATGCCTACGAACATCATCGATCAATTATATATTTTTATTTATTTGTACACCTTCTCACAACTTTGTCTTCAGTTGTGATGTGAATATTGGCGCTGATCTGCAAACCATTGAGATGCATTAGCAGCCATGGTAGTTTCATTTGTATTTGATGGAATGTTGTAACGAGATAATCTCGAGGCAAGAGGACACATGAATCCTAAGTTGAAACCTTTTTTTCCTGTGGGAACCAAAGTTGAAACCTTCATAGCATCACAATACAATTTCGTTAAAATTATGCGTACATATAAACAAATCCTGTAGGATTGATAGCAATGCCAGAAACAATTCAATTTCGTTTCGTCGACATGTGGGACATCCTTCATCCGGCTCCACCTGCCATACAACAATATTGAGTGCACAACCCAGGAAAGATTCACCCCGGTCATAGCGCCATAGTAGTAATGACTAGTGAGCAGTCAAATCACAGAGTCCCACCTTCGCCATAGTAAGTTTCTTGGATGAAGCAACCATCATTTCTCTGTTCCTTGAATCTGCTGGTACTCCCATATTCCTAGAGTAATAAGTTTCTCAGGCGAAGCAACCATCACTTCACCTTTCCCACAGTAAGTACCAGTACCTCCTTTTTTTACTCTAGAAACAACCACACGTGAATATTGGACCGTAGCAACACATCAACTAAATCAAAAATCGAAACCAACCAATGAACTACTACTAATGGTGAGTGTTTGCTAGTATCATGTACTCCGTCTTTCCATGTATATAGGGCTTAATGTGTTTTCCGAGACTAACTTTGGCCTTGTTTGGATCCATGAGTTAGAGTTAGTTTGAGCTAGTTGGGGATCAAATAGCCTTAAAGTATACAAGCATGAGGGTTAAATTGGAGCAAGTTGCACCGAACCCACCAAAAAAATTTTATCCCACCCAAGAGGTGCTAATTGGAGATAGTTCTCATTGGGCCTAATGAAAAATCACTTTTCTCTCTCCATCAAGTGCATTTATTGTCAATCTAACCCTGTCACCCAAACACCTCTTTGGTTACAGTTAGTTCAAGGTTAGTCATGAGTTAGTCTAACCTCTAGCTAAGTTGGAGTATCCAAACAGGAGCAGTGTAGGACATGCAAGTTGCTCAAATCTTACAATCAAATTCGTACGTGAGAGGATCTTCTTTTTTTGAAAACGGAACGTGAAAGGATCTTCGAATGATATAGTTTTCAAATTATATAAAATCTTATCAATAGTTAAAGGCATCCTCGAATAATACATTAGGCCCTATATAAAATCTTATCAATAGTCAAAACCAAGTGTTACTACTACACCAAACAAGTTCAAAACGAGAAACTAGACCCACTCACGACACAACACGCCTGTCTCGTTTGGTCCGCCGGTCAAAGCGCTTCCACTTCTTGGCATAAAAATAGAGTATAATATTTTTTTAGAATGCTCTTGGCATGTTGCTAACATGTGATGAGTTAACCGACCTCAATAGACGGCAAAAACGCCAGCCCGCCGCACTTTGAGAGAGATGAGGAGCGAGAAGCGATACAGGCTGCTGGATTACTAGAGATAGGTGTCGCATGGAGGCCAGCAAATATGGTGACATCGTAGGTTAGCCATGTAGTATGATGTAACTACACTGGGCCGCCGTGTTTCGTACTCTTCTGGTCTACTGTGGAGATGATTGGTTGATTTTACATCATTGAATAATATAAAATATTATCAGTGCAGACGCTCCACCATGAGGTTCCTTGCTCCGTCTCGATCGTCGGGAATCTATGTTCTTCCACTCTTTTTTGACGTGAGCTTTGTTCATCCTTTTGCCAACACGTGGCAACTCCCAAAATGACGAGAATCTTGCTTACTACGCCTTCTCCCTCGCCAACACATGCGCGGTATCTCGCAACACGAGGAGAAACTTTTTCTTACAAGCGGTGGATGTGCAGCAGTTCATTTGGTGTCAGATTGCCAACAGTTCATTCGACTTTCGGAAGAGGCGAAGAGTCAAGCGCAAGGTCACCTACTTAAGGTTGGTCATAGTGGGAGTAATATAGGTAGTAACATAGCACAGTCCAAGACAAGTTTGCTTATGTGGCATGTATTTAATAAGGAGAGATGTGTTTAGAGTAACATAATATGTTACTGTAGCATAGCGCTTTCCAAGAGATGATGAGTCTACAAGGTAATAAATGAAGCCAACTAGTATGACACCACTACTATGTTACTTTGCATTATGGACCACAGTGGGAAAAATATTGCGTAGCACTAGGTGCCATCGTAGTGCACGACTCACTTACACACTGCTTATCTCCATTTTCTTGCATGACACGTGCACCTTGATGCTAGATGTCCCGCGTGTTGGCAAAAGGATGAACAAAGCTCACGTCAAAAAAGAGAGTGGAAGAACATAGATTCCCGACGACCGAGAAGGAGCAAGGAACCTCGTGGTGGAGCGTCTGCGCTCATAATATTTTATATTATTTAGCGAATTAAAATCAACCAATCATCTCCACAGTAGACCGGAAGAGTACGAAACACGGCAGCCCGGTGTAGTTACATCATACTACATGGCTAACCTCCGCTATCACCATATTTCTTGGCGTCCATGCGACACCTAGCTCTAGTAATCCAGTAGTCCGTATCGCTTCTCGCTCCTCGTCTCTCTCAAAGTGCGGCGGGCTGGCATTTTTGCCGTCTATTGAGGTCGGTTAACTCATCGCATGTTAGCGACTCTTGGGTGGGATAGTTTTTTTTGGTGGGTTTGGGGCAACTTGCTCCAATTTAACCCTCATCTTTGGATACTTTAGGGCTATTGAGCCCCAACTAGCTCAAACTAACTCTTACCCATGGATCCAAACAGGGCCAAAGTTACTCTCGAAAAACGCATTAAGCCCTATATACATGGACAGACGGTGTACATGATACTCGCAAACGCTCATGAGTAGTAGTAGTTCATTGTTTGGTTTCGATTTTTGATTCAGTTACTGTGCTGCTACCGTCCAATATTCGTGTGTGGTTGTTTCTAGAATAAAAAAAGGAGGTACTCCTACTTATGTACTCCTACTATGGCTAGCCTAAGGTTAGTAGGTGACCTTGCGCTTGGCTCTTCGCCTCTTCCGTAAGTCAAACAATATGATGGTACTACAGTAGTACTTCTGGCAATCTGACACCAAATGAACTGTTGCACGTCCACCGCTTGTAAGCAAAAGTTTATCCTCGTGCTACGAGCCACCGCACACGCGTTGGCGAGGGAGAAGGCGTAGTAAGCAAGCTTCTCGTCATTCTGCGAGTTGACGGGACACATGAAAGTTATTTAGTACGTACTCTCTCCAAAAAAGGGCTGACCATATCGTGGCTACCATCCCGTGCTCCGTCGTTGAGTACATGCACTATTCACGTGCCATCGAGGAGAAAAAATATTGCGTAGTAGGTGCCATCGAAGTGCACGACTCACTTACGCACTGCTTATCTGATTATCTCCATTTTCTTGCATGACACGTGCACCTTGATGCTAGATGTCTCGTGCGTTGGCAAAAGGACGAACAAAGCTCACGTAAAAAAAGTGTGGAAGAACATAGATTCCCGACGACCGAGAAGGAGCAAGGAACCTCGCGGTGGAGCGTCTGCAAGGAACCTTGCACATTTCCCCATGTTTTTTTGCCACCTACCCACCTATAAACAAATAAAAGAACATGAACTCTTTGCTAACCACTAGAGACGATACATCAGGATGCTAAGTTGAAGATATTTTATAGTTTATATTGATAACCATGCAAGAAACCATACATGTATAGGAAGCATGCAGCCACACATGTACACATGCCAACACACTAACTCATGTCGATCCAACTCATGCACATACGCGCACAGCATGGAGCACACAATGCACATATACAACACATGCATGCACACACACTCGGACGCAAAATGCACGTGAATAACACATGCATGCGCACACACTCGGCTACGTGGAGGTGTGCGCCATCTGCGGTGATGTCCGGTTCGTCGTGCTACGGCGAAGCTCGCACACAATGGCACCTACGCATCTCTTGCAGCACCTCTTTTTCGTCGTTACTCAATGACTAGCCGAATACGAAGACGACCGCAACCGCGGCCTTGGAGCTAGCACCGATGGAAAAGAACGCGCGCTTCACGCACACGAGCACGTATAGAGTGCCCACGACGTGGTGCGTCCCCAGTCACCTCTACTCCTTCTGCGCAGGTTGTCTATGAAGGCGGCTGCATGCTTAATGATGATGTGGGTGAGATCTTCTAGGACTCAAATGATGACGAGGAAAATTATGAAGGGGTGTCCCCAACAGTGTTTCTCGGCTCGCACCTCTTGCATCACGGTGGTCTATCCTATGAATCAAACGACCAATGTAGGTAGCACGGTGCTGCCTCTCATCGACCTCCACTGCAGGAGTTTTCTTCTAGTAGTGGCGGAGCTTAGGCCAAGGACACAATTTATTTTCAAGTAGGGTTCGATTAACTCAACTATGTCTCCTAGTAGCTAGCAGCGCCCACCTGCAAATGAGCGCCACTGTGAGCTGCACGACAATGATAGAGGCTCTAGGAGGACCAGATGTAGGCGGGTGATGAGCTGACGAGGTAACCCAACGACCCCTTGAGCTTGAAAGGCACCCGCATGATTTCCTCTCCTTGTAGGGAAGGTCGGGGTCCATTGGGTACATCTCCGACGACATCCGCGGCTTCCGACAGCGTCGTTGCCATTTCATTAGTGTAAATAATTAGTTAATTCCTAGTCAACAATCAAAACCACCTAAACTCTAACATGCGGACACTAAAACGCTCAACGGGGCGATATACCCGGTTTTAGAGGTTTGAGGGTAAAAATCGTAACCAAATTGACTTTGGGGGGTTATTTGTCCATCAACTTACCTTTGAGGGTGAAAAATATACTTCTTTCAATGGTCCGCTGGTCAGAGTATTCTTTTTAGATTTATAACATGTGGGACCGAGTGTTAGCGAACCGACAGTAATCGACGGCAAAATCGCCTGTCGGGCGCACTTTGAGAGAGACGAGGAGCAAGAAGCGATACGGGTCGGTCGTGCCATGCAAGAAAATGGCTGGTCTCATGTTTAAAACTTGATGTACTATAGTAGAGGTATATGTAGATGTAGATGTAGATGTAGTGTGGACGTAGATGCAGATGTAGATGTACATGCTGAGATGTAGAGATAAGTGAGACTCACCAACGGTCACCAACATAGGCCGAGTACATGCACGAATCACCCACAAAAAAGGAGTATGTGCATGAAGAGAAAAAATGCACGCACGGACGCACGCACTCTGTGCCTCATTCCCTAACACACGCGCACGTGTACACGGTGGAGCTCATTTCTAGATGAAGAGGCAGCTCACGTGATAATTTGACACGTTTGGTAGTTGTTCACCTAGTGGAGGGTCGGGAACCATGTTGGGGATACACATAACAGGTAGGCCCACAAAGGGTCGAACTATCATAAAGCATGGGGTCCACACATCATGTGGGTCCAGATAAATCTCATACAAACATACTCTCCACTCGAACATATCGACGAACTATCCACTCGGAAGACAATCAACCACTCGGTCGTATGGCTCACTCGGACGACAGTTTATGGCTCACTCGGATATGCGAAGACTAACAGCCGACAAGGCAGTCGAAGCATCATCTGATACATCAATGCCCCACTTTGTAATATAGGAGGTGAGGGTGTGGCGCACTCTTTATAAGCCACCTCCACCACTAGACTTGGGGGCATGCCTTCATTCTTCTCCTCTAGCTCTCCTATCTCTCCCTCACCTCTAGTCTCAGTACTTAGCTCGGGCATGGAGATCCGTTCTCCCCCTCTCTCTCAAATACACCATGTATCTCCGTGTTCATGATAGATAAAGGAAAGCCTCTCCGGAGCACGAGACACAGGGTTGTTATCTTCACTTTGAGAGGCCCGAACTTGCTAAAACCACCGTGTCACCCATATGCATCTCAATAGATCATGCTCCTTTATCCTACCCCTCTCTCATTATCGTAATCATTCCCACAACAGTTGGCGCCCACCATGGGGCATGGCGTCTATTGAGCCATGATGCAGATGGTTATGTCTTCAACCACCGGCAGCAGATTGATTGCGGCTAGTTTGCTAGCCTCTCGTCCCCGTGAGCTGACCACATGAATCTACACGAAAGCAGGAAGCCGGCTGCACCTCCGCACACGGTCATTGGCGCATCGTCTCCAAACCTTGGTTCAGCCAAGTGCGCGCACGGCCACCGGTGCCGTCCGCATCGTCGTCTCCAAACCTTGGTACCGCCAAGTGCGCGTCCGACCATCGACACCATCCGCGTCGTTGTCGTCTCCAAACCTCGGTACAGCCGAGTACGCGCGCTTCTCTCCAACCTTGACCGACTGCACCTCATCTGCGATGTCGTGGCTGAGCCCGCACACGTGGCAACCGGCGCCGTCCGCCTCATCGTCGTCACGCACGGCTGCCAGTGTCGTCCGCTTCATCATTGTCTCCCACCTTGTCGTTGAGCCCCCATGCACGGCCGCCAACGCTGTTCACCTCGTCGTCGACTCCGCCTCGTGTTCTCGGCCTCCACCGCGAAGGCGCAGGCCCAACGCGGTGTAGGCACGCAGCGCTCCTTCTGCCGGCGCCGGTCGGCGGCGGAGGCGCGCTGCGGCGGCAACCTACAAAAGAGTCTCGGCCCGCAACACACAATGGATGCCTGTTCGGGATCGAAGGAGTCAATGCCTCGTAAATTCCCTGGTAAGTGCATGCATAACGTGTCCACTTCCATGATCAATTAACTGCATGCATGAAAGAAGGAAACAGGAGGACGTGGTGATCTGTAACGCCGGATTAATTGGCTACCTCGCTAATTGGCCATTCAATGAGGATCTCGAGAGCTAGTCATGGCCAAAACAAGGTGCATTGATCCATTTTTTTCAAAGCCACACGCACCAGCCTCCAGCACACACACACCTTGCGTTGCTTACAAGCCGGCCCAGACATTTCGCTACTCCGAGCTGGTACTCTTGTACAGTCGGACAGGCAGAAGTCTACACTCGAACAGGTATGGCACTATTTACTCGGACAGGTACGCCTCTGACTTACTCGGACGGATTCGTTCATTCGGATAGATGCTACACTCGGGCATGCCTCATTTACTTGGACACGTCCAGGTTCATTCAGATACATTTTTAATGAAATCTGCATTCAGACGACTAACGTGCAGGCACTCAATCATTCGCGTGTTCCCACTACTCGAACGCCTCTTAAGTGACATGCTCGACTTGGCCGTTCCGCCTGTCATCGTCGGTTGGACACATCCACACCAGCTCATCCCTCATGTATCGTTTTCCCGACAGCAACTCTCGTCTGGTTAGAGGCTTGATGGTGGCTTGTGCATTCGAAGCATAGACCCGATGCGACATAGGCGTCGAGGCCGACCATGTCCCACACATGGCGATGCCTCCCTTTGGTTAGCTGCTAGATGGCGTCACTCGGACATATTTACTTGGCCGTTAACTTGGTCGGGTGATTTATACCAACGACATTCACTCCGGTCAACATCCACTCAGACGGCCCGTTGGCACTCACCCGCCCGCACGTCATCGTCATCTAGATGTCTGTGACTTCATCAACATGTCTGACTCGGCCGCATCATGCATCACCACTCGGCTAGACATGTCCTAATCACTAGGCTGCCCCGCACGTCGCCATCCTGTTGGGCGCGTCTTCATCAACTTTCCCACTTGGCCACCCGGCGCACCATCATTCGGTTGGGTACATCTTTGACAACATGCTCGACTCGGCCACCCTGCGTGCCGCCAATTAGTTGGGCACGTCTTCATCAACCTGCCCACTCAGCCGCACGGTGCACCGTCACTCGGTTGGGTACATCTTCGACAACATGCTCGACTCGGCCGCCCCGCGTGTTGTCACTCGGTTGGTCACCTCATCACCTCTCGACCGCCTCGCGCGTCGCCTCTCGGTTGGTCACCTCATCACCACTAGGCCGCCCCGCGCGTCGCCACTCGGTTGGTCACCTCATCACCACTCGGCCGCCCTGCGCGTCGCCACTCAGTTGGTCACCTCATCACCACTCGGCTGTCCCGCGCGTCGCCACTCGGTTGGTCACCTCATCACCACCCGGCTGCCCCGCGCGTTTCCACTCGGTGAGACACATCTACATTATTCGACTGCCCCGCGTGTCGTCACTCGGTTGAACACATCTTCACCACTCGGCCACTCGTGCACCTTCAGACAGCTAAGTCATTCTACTTGCACTACATTATGTTATTTTCGTGTTCCCGAGTATCCTGTAATTCACACATCATGTTCACTCGGAGGCCACGCCATCGAGTGTGCGTCTATGCTCGGTTTCTTACTTTCACATACCTGCTTAGTACCGGTAATTAGACTCTCGAGTCCAACTTCCATTTCAACGCATACGTCACTCACGAACACCATATGTTCTTCATTTCCGAGTTTGCATCGGTCCTCTGGGGCTGCAACTCAGTCGGAACACTACACTTCCACTTTATTTGAGCCAGTACTCCAACGAGTTCAGTCGGATCCTTCACTTCGACAAGTTCGAACGGATCCTTCGCTCTTTCAGACTCTTGCTGGTTAACCAGCAAGCCCCTTGCACTCCCAGCGGGTGTCTATGGGTGTTTTTCACACAAATTATTTGAGCACACATCAAATTAACTTGATAAATTATTATGTTTGCTTGTGCTATTTTTTCATGCACAAGTTACGCGATCACTCGACGACACTATATATCAACTTCATCGCTACTCAGACTCGGTCACCGTTCCGACCTTAATGCACCGCAACACTGACCTTGTCGCTCTGTTGACTTCGAACACATCCAGCCGACCCCTCTGTGGAGCCTTCTTCATCGTATCAACGACATAGACCTCGTCGTCTCATTGGGCACGAGACAGATAAATCTCTTTTATAATCAAACCGCACACTTCACTCCTTTGCGAGTTTGCCTCTTTCGAGCATCACTCGAAAGCTTCTCCTCATCTTTACCCGAGTCCGACTCGATGAATTACAAATTATCCATTCAAAACTATATTTCGCGTGTTCCTACATGTCCGTTGTCGAAGGCAACATCACGCTCGGGGGCTACGCCGCACTCGAGGGCTGCAGCTCATTTGGAATGACAGTCTCCTGAGTGGTTGAATACTTCATCACCAGTCAGATCCTTCACTTCAACAAGTGCATTCGATCCGCCACTTTGACAAGTTACATAATCACTCTGACATTTTGCATGCCATCTTCGTTCCTACTCAGACTCAGTTGTCGCGCCAGTCTTGTTGCATCACAAACATGCTACACCGACCTTGTCGCTACATCAGCTTCGAAAACATATGGCTAACTCCTTCGAGGACCATTTTTGCCACTTGGCTGGACACGTAGTCCTTCACTCGGCCACCTTGCACATCATCACTCGGCCGCCCCGCGCGTCACCACTCGGTTGTACATGTCTTCACCACTCAGCCGCCCGCACGTCGCCACTCGGTTGTACGCATCCTCGCCCCTCGGTCGCCCCGCGTGTCGCCACTCGGTTGTGCACGTCTTCCCCACTCGGCCGCCCCTCGCATCGCCACTCAGTTGTACACATCCTCGCCCCTTGGCCGCCCTGCGCGTCGCCACTCGATTGTACACATCCTCGCCCCTCGGACGCCCTGTGCGTCACCACTAAGTTGTGCACATCTTCACCACTCGGCCGCCCTGCGCGTCAGCACTCGGTCGTGCACGTCCTCGCCGCTCGGCCGCCCTGCGCATCACCATCAGTTGGATATATCTTCACCACTACACCCCTAACACGGGAACGACTAAGTTACTCATATCACACTGTGTAGCAAGCTTACCTCTTTCAAGCATCGCTCGGGGGGCTGCACACAGCCATGGGCCATTCCTCCCTCAGGGGTTACGCCCATTTGATCAACCTGTTGGTCACATCAGGAATATTTTTCTGACCATACATGCTCGGTCTGCCGAAGATCTATAAGGGTAGCACCGTCCACTCGGACGATCGCCGAAATCATTACCTAGAGTCATCTTCAGGACCGCAAAAGGGTGAAAAGACGCTCCTCTATGGATACACTTGGCCCTTATTCTAGGCTCCAAGGTGTCAGTTTCACAAACTTGGACTCCGAGATGGCACATGCCGGTGTTCCCCTAGGATAATGAGTGGCCTCTCTCCGGCGAGTCATCCCACACACCAGCCTCGCCAGTCGGGTTTCATGGCACGTCCACATCAGACCACTAGTCTATCTCCTCCGGGAGACATATGAGTGCCACCGATACGTCTCCAACGTATCTACTTTTCCAAACACTTTTGCCCTTGTTTCGGACTCTAACTTGCATGATTTGAATGGAACTAACCCGGACTAATGTTGTTTTCAGCAGAATTACCATGGTGTTATTTATGTGCAGGAGCAAACGTTCTTGGAATGACCTGAAACTTCACGGAGCCACTTTTCAGAAAATAAGAAAAATACCTGCAAAAGATGAAGGCCAGGGGCCCACCACCTCTCCACGAGGGTGGGGGGCGCGCCCCCTACCTCGTGGGCCCCCTGTTGACTCTCTGACTCCAACTCCATATCTTGAGTTTCGGGGAGAAAAAAATTAGAGAGAAGAAATCATCGCGTTTTACGATATGGAGCCGTCGCCAAGCCCTAAAACCTCTCGAGAGGGCTGATCTGGAGTCCGTTCGGGGCTCCGGAGAGGGGAATCCGTCGCCATCATCATCATCAACCATCCTCCATCACCAATTTCATGATGCTCACCACCGTGCGTGAGTAATTCCATCATAGGCTTGCTGGACGGTGATGGGTTGGATGGGATATATCATGTAATCGAGTTAGTTTTGTTAGGGTTTGATCCCTAGTGTCCACTATGTTTTGAGATTGATGTTGCTATGACTTTGCTCTGCTTAATGCTTGTCACTAGGGCCCGAGTGACATAATTTCAGATCTGAACCTATTATGTTTTCATCAATATATGAGTGTTCTTGATCCTATCTTGCAAGTCTATAGTCACCTATTATGTGTTATGATCCGTTAACCCCGAAGTGACAATAATCGGGATACTTACCGGTGATGACCGTAGTTTGAGGAGTTCATGTATTCACTATGTGTTAATGCTTTGTTCCGGTTCTCTATGAAAAGGAGGCCTTAATATCCCTTTGTTTCCGTAAGGACCCCGCTGCCACGGGAGGGTAGGACAAAAGATGTCATGCAAGTTCTTTTCCATAAGCACGTATGACTATATTCGGAATACATGCCTACATTATATCAATGAACTGGAGCTAGTTCTGTGTCACCCTAGGTTATGACTGTTACATGATGAACCGCATCTGGCATGATTCTCCATCACCGATCCATTGCCTACGAGCTTTCCATATATTGTTCTTCGCTTATTTACTTTTCTGTTGCTATTGCTATCATCACTACAAAATACCAAAAACATTACTTTTACTACTGTTACCTTTTGTTACCGTTATCACTACTATCATATTACTTTGCTACTAAACACTTTGCTGCAGATATTAAGTTTCCAGGTGTGGTTGAATTGACAACTCAACTGCTAATACTTGAGAATATTCTTTGGCTCCCCTTGTGTTGAATCAATAAATTTGGGTTGAATACTCTACCCTCGAAAACTGTTGCGATCCCCTATACTTGTGGGTTATCAAGACTATTTTCTGGCGCCGTTGCCGGGGAGCATAGCTCTATTGTTTGAGACACTTGAGATATGTATCTGCTTATCATTATGAAGAACTTGAGAGATCCAAAAACCAAGATCTATACCTCAACTACGAGGGGAGGTAAGGAACTGCCATCTAGCTCTGCACTTGATTCACCTTCTGTTATGAGTAAGTTTGTGACACCTACACCTGCTTCTGCTATTCGTTCTGATATGTCGCATGTTATTGATGATGCCACTTATGCTATGCATGATACTTATGATGAAACTACCTCTATGTCTGATACTACTATGCCACTTAGTGATTTTCTTGATGAACAACTTGCTATGGCTAGAGAAATTGAAAATATTGAATCTGATGATACTGATGAAAGTGATGATGAAGAATCACTTGTTATTCCTAAGGGTTATGTCTTTGATCAAGAAGCTTCTTTAGCTATTTTAGCTTGCCAAAATAGAAATGAACTCAAAAGATTATTAGCTAAATGGAGTAAGCAATCTCTAAATGCTAGAATGAAACCTGACCCTGCTTTTGCTACTTCACCTATCTTTGTTACTGATAAGGATTATGAATTCTCTGTTGATCCTGATATAATTACTTTGGTTGAATATGATCCTTTTCATGCTTATGAATATGAAACTGTTGTGGCACATCTTACTAAATTAAATGATATAGCTACCCTATTCACTAAAGATGAGAGAACTCGTTACTTTTACATCCTTAAAATATTTCCGTTCTCATTAAAGGCTGATGCTAAGATATGGTTTAATTCTCTTGATCCTGGTTGTGTGCGTAGTCCATAGGGTATGATTATTACTACTCTGCTAAATATTTCCCTGCTCATAAGAAACAAGCTGCTTCAAGGGATATATATAATTTTGTGCAAATTGAAGAAGAGAGTCTCCCACAAGCTTGGGGGGGGGGATTCTCTAATTACTTAATGCTTTGCCTGATCATCCTCTAAAGAAAAATGAAATACTTGATATCTTTTTTAATGGACTAACCGATGCCTCCAGAGATTACCTGGATAGTTGTGCTGGTTCTATTTTCAGGGAAAGAACACCGGATGAAGCTGAAATTCTATTGAATAATATGTTGACAAATGAAAATAATTGGACACCTCCGGAGCCAATTCCTGAGCTATTCCTAAACCAACTCCGAGGAAGAGGGGTATTCTATTTCTCAGTCCAGAAGATATGCAAGAGGCAAAGAAATCTATGAAAGAAAAAGGTATTAAAGCTGAAGATGTTAAGAATTTACCTCCTATTGAAGAAATACATGGCCTTAATTTACCGCGTGTTGAAGAAACATATGATCCAAATCCTTTACATATTGAAGAAACTCATGGTCTTGATAACCCAACACAGGTAGTAAAGGTAAATTCTCTCTATAGATATGATAAAGCTGAAATCCCATTTACTAAGTTTGCTAGCCCACGCTTAGATGAGTTTGATAAATTTATGGCTAAGCAAGAAGACTTTAATGCTTATTTTGGTAGACAATTGAAATACAATTCAAATATGCTTGAACACTTGGGTGATTATATGGCTAATGTTAAAGGTGAACTTCAACTTATTAGTAAACATGCTTCTATGGTTACCACTCAAGTAGAAAAAGTACTTAAAGATCAAAATGATTTGCTCAATGAATTGAATAGTAAAGATAATGATAATGCTGTTAGAGTGGCTACTAGAACTGGTAGAATGACTCGGGAACCTTTGTATTCCGAAGGCCATCCTAAGAGAATTGAGCAAGATTTTGGGAGAAATAATATAGATGCACCTAGTTCTTCTAAAAATAAGAAAAAGAAAAATGATAGGACTTTGCATGCTTCTAGTGATCCTATTGTTGAAACACGTGAGAATCCAAATGATATTTATATTTCTGATGTTGAAACTCAATCTGGTAATGAACCTGAAACTAGTGATAATGCTAATAATAATGTTCATGATGATGCTCAACCTAGTAATGATAATGACATAGAAATTGAACCTGCTGTTGATCTTGATAACCCACAATCCAAGAATTAATGTTATGATAAAAAAAGACTTTGTTGCTAGGAAACATGGTAAAGAAAGAGAGCCTTGGGTTCAGAAACCCATGCCTTTTCCTCCCAAACCATCCAAGAAAAAGGATGATTAGGATTTTGAGCGCTTTGCTGAAATGATTAGACCTATCTTTTTGCATATGCGATTAACTGATATGCTCAAAACCAATCCTTATGCTAAGTACATGAAAGATATTATTACAAATAAAAGAAAGATACCGGAAGCTGAAATTTCCACCATGCTTGCTAATTATGCTTTTAAGGGTGGAATACTAAAGAAACTTGGAGATCTAGGAGTACCCACTATACCATGCTCCATTAAAAGAAACTATGATAAAACTGCTTTATGTGATCTTGGAGCCGGTGTCAGTGTTATGCCTCTCTCTTTATATCGTAGACTTGATTTGAATAAGTTGACACCTACTGAAATATCTTTGCAAATGGCTGATAAATCAACTACTATACCTGTCGGTATTTGTGAGGATGTGCCTGTTGTAGTTGAAAATGTTACTATTTTAATGGACTTTGTTATTCTTGATATTCTCGAGGACGGTAGTATGTCTATTATTCTTGGAAGAC
Source organism: Triticum aestivum (assembly GCF_018294505.1). NCBI lineage: Eukaryota > Viridiplantae > Streptophyta > Magnoliopsida > Poales > Poaceae > Triticum > Triticum aestivum. The sequence continues at coordinate 183,730,148 of NC_057809.1, read as the reverse complement.
CCTTGTTGAATACTGAAGGGGCTGTTATTGATTTCACTAAAGGAAATGTCACTTTTCATGTTAATGGTAATGACCATACGGTACACTTTCCGAGGAAACAACCTCAAGTTCATAGTATCAACTCTATTGGAAAAATTCCATCGATTATATTTGGAGGTTTTGAATTTCCTCTTCCTACTGTCAAGAAGAAATATGATATTCTTATTATTGGGGATGTTCATATCCCCTTTGAGGGAACATAGTGTTATTTGAAATTTCTCCGGTTCCATGTTATTCGGAATGAGTTCGTTAACAAGACTTGATCAACCTTGTTAGTGGATTCCTTTTAATGATCATGAGATGGATGAAACTAGAAGGCACAACCTTCTATACCCCACTTTTACTTTCTGTTATTTATATTAAATAAAATAAAAATAAATATTTTCCCATCTGTTATCTGATTATCCGTGCAATATAAAAATACCTCGAAAATAAAAGTTCTCCAAATGCCCTGAAATTTAAATATGATTTTTCCAGAATATTTGAGAATATTTGGCACTGAGAACACAACAGGGGGGTCAACCACCTGCCCACGAGGGTGGAGGGCGCACCCTACCCCCTGGGCGCGCCCCCTGCCTCGTGGGCCCACGGTGGCCCTCCTCCACTTATTCCTGCACCCACACACTTCATCTTCCTCCCACAAACACGAATATCAAGCTCAAGCACGAGTTCTAGCTCATCTTGCTGCCATTTTCGATCTCCTTGCTCAAAGCACCTCTCACAAAACTGCTTGGGGAGATTGTTCCTTGGTATGTGACTCCTCCATTGGTCCAATTAGTTTTTGTTCTAGTACTTTATTCATTGCAATTTTTTTGCTTAGGTGACCCTGTTCTTGAGCTTGCATGTCAAATTTATATGGTGATAACTCTGTTAGTATGGGCGACATTGTTGCTAAACGGTTAAGTCTGAACCGTACAAAGGGCCCCATCTTTGGAGGCATCTATGCTTCACGCCTAGCTTCACATTTTAACATACCTGTTAGGCATTATGAGAAGGAAGAAAAGGTGCTGCCTCGTGTTTATCTAGATTATAAAAGTATGGTGGCACATGATTTTATTGGTAAGAATAGGGAAGGAGAGCTTAAATATCAATTGTTCTTTAATGAACATCATCCTGAGACTATTACCCTGCCTGCTCCTTCTTTGTTTGATTTATCTGTAGGCACGTACCTCATTCCGTTGAAGGCTATTCATGCCTACCGGAACCCTGCACCAGCTGAGGAGCCAGAGCCGAAACCACAAGTTGATCCTCCACGACAGTCTAATTATCAGTGGGATCCGGAGATGATTGTCAGCCAGTGGCAATCGGAGTCTTCTTCTTCTTCATCTCAGTATGACCCCAACTACTATTATGGATATCCACCAGGCCAGCCGTGGCCATAGACCAACTTAGGCCAAAAGCCTAAGCTTGGGGGAGTACATATTTCCCACCGACATTACATTTATGTTCACACACTCATTGCAAGATGTCGGTGCTCATACTTTTTCATTGTATCATCCATGCTAGTTTATTTTCCTTTTTTGTGCTTTCTTCTTGTGTGTTTAATAAACCTTAAGAAAAACCCAAAAATTAGTTGTAGCTTTTAGTTAGTTTACTGTCCATGCTTGTAGTAGTAATTAAAAAGAAAACCCAAAAAGATTTCCTGTTCTTCTTTTGCTTGTTGGGAGCTTTCCCGTGTAAATAGTTTTATTTCTTTTCTTTTCTTTGGGGGTCGATAGGAGAAGACCATAATTAAATTGTTGAAGTGGCTCTTATATGCATTATTGTTGATCTAACAAAAGAGCCCATATTGCCTTGTCTTCTCCTGTTTATTGAATGCTTGCAGATTCCAGCTTAGTCCAATGCACGTGCACTATTATTATTATTCACATCGTTCGGTCATGCAAGTGAAAGGCAATTATGATGATATATGATGGACTGGCTGAGATGAGAAAGGCTGGTATGAACTCGACCTCTTTTGTTTTTGTAAATATGATTAGTTCATCGTTCCTGATTCAGCCTATTATGAATAAACATGTTTGCAATGACAACTAGAGATCATAGTGCTTATCCCATGCTTGATTATCTATGAGTTATAATGGTTTACCTTGCGTGCCAACATGCTATTAAAATGGTTATGATGTGGTATGATAGGGTGGTATCCTCCTCTGAATGATTTAAGTGACTTGACTTGGCACATGTTCACGCATGTAGTTGAAACAAAATAAACATATCCTTCACGATATTTATGTTCATGGTGGATTATATCCTACTCATGCTTGCATTCGGTGTTGATTAATTTTAATGCATGTTCATGACTGTTGTCGCTCTCTAGCAGGTCGCTTCCCAGTCTTTTGCTAGCCTTCACCTATACTAACCGGAAATACTGCTTGTGCATCCAAACTCCTTAAACCCCAAAGTTATTCCACATGAGTCCACTATACCTACCTATATACGGTATCTACCTGTCATTCCAAGTAAATTTGTATGTGCCAAACTCTAAACCTTCAAATAAATATCCTGTTTTGTATGCTCGAATAGCTCATGTATCAACTAGGGCTGTCCGTATCTTCCATGTTAGGCGGGTTATTCTCAAGAGGAGTGGACTCCGCTCCTCACTCACGAGATAAATGGCTGGTCACCGTGATGCCTAGTCCCATGCTTTATGCAAAATAAATCAAAATAATTGCAAACAAAACTCCCCATGGGACTCTTGTTAGTTGGAGGCACTCGTTGTTTCGAGCAAGCCATGGATTGATGCTTGTTGGTGGAAGGGGGAGTATAAACTTTACCATTCTATTTGGGAACCACCTATAATGTGTGTAGCATGGAAGATATCGCCATCTCTTGGTTGTTATGTTGACAATGAAAGTATACCGCTCAAAATATTATTCACCTGTGTTTCAAAACCGAGCTCTGGCACCTCTACAAATCCCTGCTTCCCTCTGCGAAGGGCCTATCTATTTACTTTTATGCTGAGTCATCATCCTCTTATTAAAAAGCACCAGTTGGAGAGCACCGTTGTCATTTGCATTCATTACTGTTAGTTTACATTGAGTATGACTTGAATGGATCTCTTTTACCATGAATTACAATGTCTAGTCAGTCCTTGGTCTTTAAAGGTTCTCTGCATTTATGTTTTGCGGTCTCAGAAAGGGCTAGCGAGATACCATCATGTTATATCATATTATGATTGTTTTGAGAAAGTGTTGTCATCCGAGATTTATTATTATTGCTTGCTAGTTGATTATGCCATTGATATGAGTAAACTTGAGACCTATGCGTTATTGTGAATGTGGTTAGTTATAATATTTGCTAAAAACTTGAATGTTGGTTTTACATATTTACAACAACAAGAGCAAACAGAGTTTGTAAAAGTTTTTCTTTATCACTTTCAGTTTATCAACTGAATTGCTTGAGGACAAGCAAAGGTTTAAGCTTAGGGGAGTTGATACGTCTCCAATGTATCTACTTTTCCAAACACTTTTGCCCTTGTTTTGGACTCTAACTTGCATGATTTGAATGGAACTAACCCAGACTGACGCTGTTTTCAGCAGAATTACCATGGTCTTATTTATGTGCAGGAGCAAACGTTCTCGAAATGACCTGAAACTTCATGGAGCCAGTTTTTAGAAAATAAGAAAATTACCTGCAAAAGATGAAGGCCAGGGGGCCCACCACCTCTCCACGAGGGTGGGGGCGCGCCCCCCTACTCGTGGGCCCCCTGTTGACTCTCCGACTCCAACTCCAACTCCATATATTGAGTTTCGGGGAGAAAAAAATCAGAGAGAAGAAATTATCGTGTTTTACGATATGGAGCCGCCGCCAAGCCCTAAAACCTCTCCGGAGGGCTGATCTGGAGTCCGTTCGGGGCTCTGGAGAGGGGAATCCGTCGCCATCGTCATCATCAACCATCCTCCATCACCAATTTCATGATGCTCACCGCCTTGCGTGAGTAATCCATCGTAGGCTTGCTAGACGGTGATGGGTTGGATGGGATCTATCATGCAATCGAGTTAGTTTTGTTAGGGTTTGATCCCTAGTGTCCACTATGTTTTGAGATTGATGTTGCTATGACTTTGCTATGCTTAATGCTTGTCACTAGGGCCCGAGTGCCATGATTTCAGATCTGAACCTATTATGTTTTCATCAATATATGAGTGTTCTTGATCCTATCTTGCAAGTCTATAGTCACCTATTATGTGTTATGATCCGTTAACCCCGAAGTGACAATAATCGGGATACTTACCGGTGACGACCGTAGTTTGAGGAGTTCATGTATTCACTATGTGTTAATGCTTTGTTCCGGTTCTCTATTAAAAGGAGGCCTTAATATCCCTTAGTTTCCGTAAGGACCCCGCTGCCATGGGAGGGTAGGACAACAGATGTCATGCAAGTTCTTTTCCATAAGCACGTATGACTATATTCGGAATACATGCCTACATTATATCAATGAACTGGAGCTAGTTCTGTGTCACCCTAGGTTATGACTGTTACATGATGAACCGCATCTGGCATGATTCTCCATCACCGATCCATTGCCTACGAGCTTTCCATATATTGTTCTTCGCTTATTTACTTTTCAGTTGCTATTGCTATCATCACTACAAAATACCAAAAACATTACTTTTACTACTGTTACCTTTTGTTACCATTATCACTACTATCATATTACTTTGCTACTAAACACTTTGCTGCAGATATTAAGTTTCCAGGTGTGGTTGAATTGACAACTCAGTTGCTAATACTTGAGAATATTCTTTGGCTCCCCTTGTGTCAAATCAATAAATTTGGGTTGAATACTCTACCCTCGAAAACTGTTGTGATCCCCTATACTTGTGGGTTATCAGCCACCAAGTTTTTCCTTGCAGTCAACATACCCTGATCAGTCGGGAAGCATGTCCACTCGGACAAATACCACTTTCATGCAAAAGGGTGAAACGAAGCTCCTCTACGGATACGACGTACTCTTACAAATACCCCTTTCATGCAAAAGCTAAGGGTCAATGTAAGAAGTACTATGGGGATGATTACTCCCTGGAGTGTCCAGATTTTTTTCTACCGTCAGCAGTTTCAAAGCCGAATTCATTCACCGTGCTGAGAGCATGAAGATCCACCTGCTTGACCAAGTTCTAGGTTGAATTTATTTACCGTTCCAAGTGCACGAAGATCAGCCCGACTAATTCAGCTCCAGGCTGAGCTTATTTACCATGCCAAGTGCGTGAAGATCCAATTGGTTGACTCAATTTCAAACTAAAAGATATTTACCATGCCGATAGCATGGAGGTTCACCAGAAACTTAAACCCTCTGCCAGACTCATCTAGTCCGACAGAGGCTCGGGGGCTACACCCAGTGGGTGCACTAAGCGTGCCCCACTGGAAGAGAAGCCAAAAAAGAAACATTTTGTTCGGTCATGTACAACACCTACATTCAAGTACAACAATCCGTAAAGACTCCATCCGACTACCAGCAATCAGTCAGAATCTCAAGGGCTACACCATATGGGTGTGCTAATCGCACACCCATAGAACAAAATTCCGAGTAATCTGTTACTCGATGCAAGACCAGCTCCAGATCACTCAAGTACTACTCGACTTCCGAGTCGAGGAAGGGCAAGCTAGACCAGTACAAGATCCTCAAGTACTGCTCGACTTCCGAGTCGAGGAGGAACAAGCTAGACCAATAGCAGATCGTCAAGCACTACTCGACCTCCGAGTCGGAGAGGAACAAGTTCTATCAGTACCAGCTAAGAAGATTTTTAGTTCTCTCAGACCACCGCCGACTACCCGTAGTCGACGCGGTCTCGGGGACTACACCCAGTGGGTGCACTCAGCATGCCCCCACTAGAGTAATCTCAACTCGGTGCTGCCTGACTGGTATGAGTGACGAACAACAAACAAATAAGTTCTAAGACTCCCGTCGACTACCCAAAAAAATGCAATATCGCGAGTTTAACGCTCCCCCGTGGACCTGTTTTGAGCCTTCTTCAAGGACTCAAAGCGTGAAACTCATAAGTTTGGATCTAGAACCGACTCGTTTTGACGTTCCTCCGGGATAAGAATGGCATCTCTCCGAGAGAGCAGTCCATGCGTCAATCTTGTTTCCTAGATTTAATGAAACACCCATACTCTGATCATGAGTTAACCTCTTCCGAGAGATGAACGAATGACACCAAGTTGCTCCTCGCAAGCACTTACCCAGATCAGTCGGGAAGCGCAATGTAAGAATCCATTGAGATTTTGTTCAAACCTTGGTTGTGTGAAAGCATGATGATGGGTACCGAGTATTTCCATAATCACTCGAGCCAAATTGTGCCTTTCATAAACTCGTTCTGCAAAATTGCAATCGATTCGGGGGCTAATGTTGGGGATACACATAACAGGTATTCCCAAAATGGGTCGAAATATCGTAAAGCATGGGGTCCAAACATCATGTGGGTCCAGATAAATCCCATACAGACATACTCTGCACTCGGACATATCGACGAACTGTCCACTCAGAAGACAGTCAACCACTCGGTCGTATGGCTCACTCGGACGACAGTTTATGGCTCTCTCGGATATGCGAAGACCAACAGTCAACAAGGCAGTCGAAGCATCATCTGATGTTATGACATCAATGCCCCACTTTGTAACATAGGAGGTGAGGGGGTGGCGCACTCTTTATAAGCCACCCCACCACTAGACTTGGGGGCATGCATTCATTCTTCTCCTCTAGCTCTCATCTCTCTCCCTCACCTCTAGTCTCAGGACTTAGCTCGGGCATGGAGATCCGTTCCCCCCCCTCTCTCTCAAATACACCATGTAACTCCGTGTTCATGACAGATAAAAGAAAGCCTCTCCAGAGCATGAGACGTAGGGTTGTTATCTCCACTGTGAGAGGCCCAAACTCGCTAAAACCACCGTGTTACCCATATGCATCTCAATAGATCATGCTCCTTTATCCTACCCCTATCTCATTATCGGAATCGTTCCCATGACAAACCACGCATGGACGAATCAAAGTTCGACCATGACACAGTGGCGTGTTACTTTTTATTTTTTTTGAATGGAACATACGCAGTTTTTTTCTTGAATGGCACGTGAATCGTGCACATACTCAATGACGGAGCACGAGATAGGATGGTAGCCATGGACATGGTCAGCCCTTTTTGGAGACTACTACACTGGTACTTTGATGTACATTTTGAAAAAAAACTACTACTTTGATGTGTCATGTCAACTCGCAGAACGATGAGAAGCTTGCTTACTACGCCCTCTACATAGCCCACACTTTGTACGACTAGTTATAGTGGGAGTAACTTAGCGCACTCCAAGAAAATTTTGCTTATGTGGCAAGTAGTTAATGAGAAGTGGTAACATAATATGTTACTGGAACATAGCGTTTCCCAAGACAAGATGAGTCTACAAGCTAATAAATGAAGCCATCATAACATTACTATAATACTCCCTCCTTTCCGGTTTTATAGGGCTCCATCCTTTCTAGTTTATAGGGCTCAATTCAAAAATCTCACCAACCAAGGTAGATGACGAGTGGCGGAATACTTTTTGTAATTTGCAAAAGCACCCAATTAAAGCTCTTGTTTTCCTAAAAATATATCTTTACCATTGTATTCATTGCAATGCATGCATGCATAAAGTACATGCATTGGTCAATTTTCTCTTAGGCTGGTCATAGTGGGAAGTAACTTATACTAGTGTCATGCATATGACACTAGTCTAAATTACTACCTTCATAGTGCAAAGTAACATAGTAGTAGTATCATAGATGGATTCATTTATTAGCTTGTAGACTCATCCTTTCTCGGGAAGTGCTATGTTACAGTAACATATTATGTTACTCTAAGCACCTCTCTTCTCATTAACTATATGCCACATAAGCAAAAAATTCTTGGAGTGCGCTATATTACTACCTAAGTTATTCCCACTATGACTAGTCTTAATACTTGAATGCAATTATTTATGCACCTTGAAATCTAAACTTGTGATGGAGAACAACCAAATTGATCCTTATAAAATGGAAAAAACTAAGATTTTGAGATAAGTCCTATAAACCGGAAAGGAGGGAGTAGTAACATAGACTAGTGTCATATGCATGAAACTAGTGAGTATGGGAGCACATGATATTTGTCCGGACCAATCCCAAGTTGGCTTCTCACCTTCTTGGCCCACCAAAAACCCCTCCCCCACCCACCCACGCTTCCTGCCTGGTGCCAGCTGAGCCCGCCGCTCCACATTGATGGCAAGTCAGGGCGACACGACCTCTCACTGCTTCCGCCGTTGAAACGGCATGCCGACCGAGGGCACCACCCGCTGCATACCCGGCATTTCAGACTACACAGTGGAGAGTAACTTTAGAGCAAGTATAACAAGGTACAGTCAGCAGGCTGTAAGGAGTAAAATAATATTTCTATGCTTAGTTGGAAGAGAGAGAATAGGAGAGAGAACATAAGCGGGCTCTCAGAGTATGGTTAATAGCATAGCCGGCCATTGGCTATAAAAAATTGCCACATCATCTATAGCCAAGCTTATAGCCAGCAGGTATAATAATCAGATGTAAATAAGAATTACTTCATTGATGCATGGCCCACTTTTCTCTCTCAAAAAATGTCTAGGAGCACGTGCTACAGCCGGCTGTTAGTTAGTAGCTCTCTTCTCTTCTCTCTCCTCTTTTCTCTTTGCCAACTCAGCAACAATATATTATTTTAAGTCTTACAACCCGCTCACATCACCTTATTATACTTGCTCTCATGCAAGAGCTAGCTGCAGCACGTGCTCCTAGTCACTATGTGAGAGTGGATGATGGGCCATGTATTAATAAAGTAGCACATACTTATAGCTAATTGTTATACATGTTGGATATAAGATTGGCTATAGATGACATGACACTTTCTTATAGCCAAGAGTTGGCTATACTATTAACCATGCTCTTAGAGCAAGTACTACAATTAGATGACATAAGCAGGCTATAAGGATTTAAATATAGTATTTGTGCTTAGTTGATCGAGAGAGAAGAGGAGAGAGAAGAGAAGCGGGTTGAAAACTTGTAGCCGGTTGTAGCAGGAGCTCCAACATACTTTGTGAGACAAAAAGGGGGGGGCATTATTAATGATATAGTATTATACTAAAGGTGGGTCTATATTTTTGTTGGTCAAAAAATTTCTTAACTCATTAATTTATAATTAACAGACACCTTAATTACTGAGTTGTTTCTGATTCTTTTGGATAGTGGAGCTATTATTGACTTGGACGTGGGGTTTGGGACAAAGGCCTACTACTTGGTCTTACTCGCACGACCGACCTGGCAGGCTCTACCCTAGCCGCCGCTATATCATATGGTTTCGCACCGTTCCAGATCTTAGCGCGGCCACACAATTCTTCTCCAGCCCTCCTTTTGGCCGCACCGCGAGAAGGGACAGCAGTCCTCCGAACCCCGCCTTTCTTGATCCTATACGGGAGACACTACTGGAATCTGGCATTTTGCCGTCCGCTCCTCTTTGCCGTCGGCCAGCTGACGGCAAAGAGCCTCTTTCCCGTCCACTTCCACAAAGCAGAACGCAAAGAAAGGGCTGATGGCAAAAACGCTATTTGCCGTCAGCCAACTCTTTGCCGTCCGCCAGCAGACGACATAGAATCTTTGCCGTCCGCTAGCGGACGACAAAGAATGAGGGTGGCCCACTACAGAGAACCACCTAATGGACACTTTCTTTGTCGTCCGCTAGCAGACGGCAAAGAAAGTGGCCAAGCTAACGTCCGTTCGCTAGGATCTTTGCCGTCTACTAGCGGACGTCAAAGAACCGTGCCCTAACTAAAATCCATCGACGCCCGCCCACGCCCCATCTCTCTGTCCCCTCTCTCTCTCCGCCCGCGCCCGAGCCGCCTCTGCCCCGCGCCACCCTTCCCTCGTACCGCCGCCGCCACGTGCCACCCACGTCACCACGCCGCCCCAGCAGCCCCGGTGACCCCCTTCCCCGCCCGGCGCCATCCCCGTCGTCGCGCCGCGCCGCCCCGTGCCCAAGCCGCCGCCCTATGCCACCCACGTCACCCCCTCCTCCACCTCGGCGGCC
>NC_057809.1:183709024-183719795 GCF_018294505.1 Triticum aestivum | reverse complement strand
CCCCTTCGGCGCCCCTCCCCCACCCGGTGAGACCTCTTGTATTTTTTCTGTTTTGTTTCTGTATTTTAAGTTTAGTTTAGGTTTACTTTAGGTTTGGTTTAGTTTAGGTTTACTTTTGTTTAGGTTTAGAGTAGAGAGCCTTATATTGCAGTGCAAGAATTGATTATGATAGCTCATCCAGACTTGGAAGTTCTTAGGGTCCGTGCGAATAGAACCTGATAGCTTGCTGATACACACCGGTAGCTCAAGATGCATAGCCTGCTACTGAAATGCGGTGCTGGTGCACTGATGTGAAGCATGGTGTATAATCCAGCTGTTGATCACACCTGAGTATGCAGTGTTATGTTTTTCAGGAGATAGCATCTCAGTGATATTAATATAACTGGATAAGTTCCCTATAATATGATAGTTCTTCCCCTACAAGAACAACACATAATAAAGCATTTTAAAAATATTGAAATAATTAAGCATGAACCTGTTGAATTAATCAGCAACACTCGAATTAGTTTAATTTGAGAAAACAACAAGGCATGCATATTGCTTATGGAATCTGTCATAAGAGGCAAAATATACCCATCTTTTTCTTTTCTTTTTTTGCGGAAAGGCAAACTACAGCAAGCCAAAGGAAAGTCTAGCGTGTCTTTCTCACTAGCATAGGCATGAAAGCACAATCTCAATCTAAACAGGAGGCCGTGTTAATCGGAGTGACTGCGACGGTCACATTCCTGGCAAGTGGCAACATCATTGTTGAGGTGTGTGTGCCTCAAACTCGTATGTTAGTTGCATCTCCTGTGATCATAGTTGAGCAAGTATAAGATTGCAGTATGGTTATAATGTCTTACCCCAGCTTGCATTTACATACCTTTTCTGTAATAGGATCCTATGGTAATGTGATGTGGTACTTGTTCTGATTTGCATACAAAGTAAATTGATTTTAGGACACTACCCTTAGTTTCTGATTTGAGGTATGTTTGTTTGCTTGGTGTGTGGCACCTAGAGCCACCTAAAATATGGTGCAACTATGATTGTTGCCACAAGTATTCCAATGTGATCACACCACAAGGAACTTTAGGTTTAGTTTTGGTTAAGAAGAAAGAAGAAAGATGAAAAAAATAAGAAGAAGAAGATAAAGAGGAGGAAGAAGAAGTGTATTTTTTCCCTATTTTTAGATTACTATGCTCTTTTTTCAACATTTTCAGTTTTCTTTCATGTCTAGAAACTTGGCTCTATGTTTATAGATATGCTTCTAGCTAGATACTAATTGGTATCTTCTGCTGCTTATTAGAGATGGGTGGAGGCCGTCACTGTAGGCTCCGCTCTGCCACACTAGAGTACAAGTTGGATGCTTTCGAGTTCTTCAATATCATACTTGGGACTTCCTCCAAGAGGCAGGTATATAAAAGGAGAGATCTCCCCTTCACCCATCTCATTATGATAACTCTGTTGTTTGCTACATCACTCCTTGTCCCAAACTGCAGAGGCTGCATGACACTTTTATGATGATGCTGGACAACCATCAGCCAAAGAATGTGAAGCTGTGACAGGCCGGCAGTGGGCTTCGCAGGCTTTGGGACGTGGACTTGGTGATCAGGTATGGCCACATGTACTTGTGTCGTGGCTGAGAGAAGTTCTACCGTGCCTACGACCAGCGGCACGGGTACTTCCTTCTCTTCAGGTACGACGGCGACGCCATGCTCGCCGTGAAGGTGTTCAACATGACTATGTGTCGCATGCGCTACCAGGACGACGATGATGCCAGTACGTTCTACCTCTTCTTCCTCTACATTTTGCTTTGTCTCACATTGATTGTTGACAGTCATTGTTGCATTTGGTCAGGCAATGGGAGCAGCAACAGCGACTCTGGCTACAGCTAAAGCAGGAGCGACTCTGGCTGCAGCAAAAGCAGCAGCGAGGATGATCCGGAATGGAGTGGGGAAGAAGAGGTGCAGAGTGGGGATGAGGAGGTGCAGGCTGATGATGGGCAACAGATGGTGGTGGCTGAGGATGACGTAGCGATGGTGGTGGCTGACGACGGGCAAGAGATGGTGGTGGCTGAGGATGACCTGGCGATGGTGCTGCCTGAAGATGGCTCGCGATGGTGGTTGTGCCTGACAATGACCTCGCGATGGTGGTGGCGCCGGTGATCCCACAGCTGGGCGACATGACCATGCTAATTGTGGTGGAAGACTACATCCCACTGCCTCCACCGCCTCGCCGTTCTTGGCGCATCAGGATGAGGAAGGAGAAGGAGAAGAAGAATGAGGAGTGAACTATGTCAGGTATGTCAGATCTCCAGAATGATCTATATATACTTAGCTTTGTTTCATCCAAAATGACATAAGTTAGCTCTAATATGCTAAGTTATCTCTAATATGCTTAGTTTCCTAGGTTTACTCAATAATGACATACACTTGGCTTACTTGTGTAAAAAATGACATAATTATGCTTAGTTAACTCAAAAATGGCATAATTACTTAAGTTAGCTCCAAAATGACCCATTTAACCTAGGTTAGCTCCAGTATGATCCATTTTACCTAGGTTAGCTCCAAAATGACCAAGTTTACCTAGGTTAGCTCCAATATGATCCATTTTAGCTAGGTTAACTCCAAAATGACCAAGTTTACCTAGGTTAGCTCCAATATGATCCATTTTAGCTAGGTTAGCTCCAAAATGACCTAGTTTACCTAGGTTAGCTCCAAAATGACCAATTTTACCTAGGTTAGCTCCAAAATGACCTAGTTTACCTAGATTAGCTCCAAAATGAGTAAGATGGAATAATATGCTTAGTTCACTCAAAGATGGCATAATTAGCTAGGTTAGCTCCATTTTACCTAAGTATGCTTACTTCTTATTCCAATCTTCTTCTTCTTCATTTCCTTCTTCTTCATTTTCTTCGTCTTCTTCTTCTAACTTTCTAGTTTCCCATTTTGTAGATCTCATTTAATTCACGGAAGCTTGCATGGATGGAGTGCTTCTTTTCCGTTTCTTCTTTTATTTTGTATCGATGAACTTGCATGGATGGAACTTATTATATGGATGGATGGATAACGGTGTTGGACGAACAATGTGAAACTTTTGCAATATGTATGGATGGAACTATGTGTTGGTTATGTATGTATATATGATGAAACTTGTGTGTTGGATATGTCTTTTGTGAATTTTGTGTGTTGAAATTTGTGCGTTGAAACTTGTGTGTTCAAATTGAATGAATTTAAGAAAAAACACAAAAACAGGGGCTATACAGGATCTTTGCCATCCACTGGTGGACGTCAAAGAAATTTGCCGTTTGCCACATGGCAGCTCCCTGTATAGCCTGGGGGCTGTCCTATTTGGTTACTTTGCCGTCCGCTGGCTGACGACAAAGGTGCAATGGTCTTTGCCGTCTGCAACTGACGGCAAAGTTCACCGTTAGCCCCCTAACGGCCAGACGTTGTCACGTGTGCCGTCCAGGACCTTTGCTGTCAGCTGGCTGACGATAAAGACCGTTTCATCTTTGTTGTCCGCCACCTGACAGCAAAGAAGCCTTTGTCATAGCCTATTCAGCCGAACATGTTGCTGCCAGCTGGCTGACGGCAAAGAACTTTGTCGTTTGCCATGGCGGACGGCAAAGAAGCTGATTCCAGTAGTGAGAGGGGCGATCAGGTTTTTGGGGAGCACACTCATGTGACTGCTGCCATCAATGACTTCCTCAATGACAACCTTCTTCCCCGACATCGGTAACCTCTTCATCAATGACATGAGTGACAACATCAACCACAGCGGTTCTGCTCCCGCTTTACAATATGTGATTCTGTCCTCCTGGTTTAGTCTGCATCATTACTTTCATCTTTGCAATTGTCTTCATGATCTATTTATTGTTGATTCAGATTAAATCTCATAGTAAATTGCTCATATATTCAACAATCCAATCCAAAAACCTGATTATAGGCAATTTACTCCAAGTGGTTTGCTGCACTTTTGAAGCCGCCTACTTTTAAGGGGTGCAATATAAAAGGTGGCGCACAAGAGCAGTATATTGGTTTCAGAACATGTACTGCTATGATGCCACTAAGGGTAAGCCCAAGGGAGATCTTAATCCTACACAGCAGGAAGCTTTTGAGAACATGGATACCCTCTTCAAAGCCACCCTGCTGAGTGTTCTTGACGATTACATTGTGGATTCATATATGTCGTTTGACAACGGCAAAGACCTGTGGGCTGCGGTCGAGGCCACGTTTGGGGCCTCGGGCACTGGCAATGAGTTGTACGTCATGGAGCAATTCTATGACTACAAGATGACCGATGAGCGCTCTATTGTTCAGCAGACTCATGAGATACAGTCACTCGCTAAGGAACTTGAGTACTTTAAGTGTGTGTTGCCGGACAAATTTGTTGCTGGGACCATCATTGCCAAGCTTCCACCTTCGTGGAACAATTTTGCCACTTCTTTGAAAAACAAGAGACATGAGTTTTCTGTTTCGGATCTAATTAGCACTCTTGATTTTGAAGAGAAGGCAAGAGCAAAAGACACACATGCTCGGGTCACTGAGGGAGATTCTAGTGCCCACATGGTACACAAGAAGAACTTCTAGCCCAACCAGCCCGAGAACAACAAGAACAAATCTCAGGGGAAAGGCAAGTTTGATGCAAAGAACAAGCCATCACATTATACCAACTTCAAGAAGAATTCTCATAACGGGAAGGGATACAAACTTCAATTTTGGTAGCACCGCACAAAATTTATATGGCTGCATCTACCTGCTGTCAGCTAACCTCATGGTGCTCCGGGTATTCCTACATTCGTAACTAGGTACAATGACCACCGCAAGATGAAATAAGCTTATTCATACGTTGACTTGCTGATTGTAGTGCGGAACGATACTGTCATGTGTGGAGGAGCAAACAAGCAGTGCAGCCGAAGGTGGAAATCAACTAAGGACTTATGAAATTATATATAATCTTCCTCAGGTAGCTCAGTATCCCCTTCGTCCAGATGATCGTGTTTTGTCATGCCAAGCTATTGATATGTGCTACTGTTTTGCAACACCATTTAAGTATAGCTATTGTTTTCCTATCTTTTCAAATTCAGGACAATGAAGATGATTTCAGGGGAACTGCACAGTATGGAATCATGTTTAGTCATCTCTATTGCCTCATGTGTTTGCTGCAAATGTGTCAGCATCAATTGCAAGATGAGGTAGCTAGCTAGCTGTGGAGTTGCCAACATGCTCAAAGTCCTCGCAACAATGAGAAGTGACAAGCATGCCCAGGAAATTAATGCGTGCGCAGGGAGGCCCTCTGCTTAGATAAGCATCGACCGATTTTCTTTATTTCCACACCTTCTCATAGCTTTGTATTGGTTATAGTATGGTGAATCATTGAGATGCATAAATATGCTGAACTTTTGTTCTTCTGAATGTTAGTATGCATACCGTATCTTCTGAAGCTTAGTTTAATGTGAATGTTGACTAGCCTGTGAACCTTCACAATCTAGTAAGTATATTGTAGGCCTGTTATTTGACACCTCACTTTGCCGCTCTACACGACCAGTGTGAGTGTCTGCATCCAGTACCGCATCCTCTAATTTGGTGGATGCCAAGTTGAAAAAAGGTTACCGATGAGTAGCCATAAGCTGGAGGCATCTCTTTTTTTATTTCGAATGGGCAATAAGCTGGAGAGTGTCTCGGGCTGCCTCTAGCACAAGGCCCTCCAGTACGAAACACGGGCAGCCGACTGGGTCGATACAAAAGCCTATCTATCTTAAAGCCCATTTGTTTTTGTTTTTTATGAGGAGAAGCCCATATTTCTTGAAGATGGGGTGTTGGGGATATAACTATTGGGTACGACCCGCTGAGGAGGGGCTGGGTCATACTGCTGGTGGTTCATAAAATACAAAGCCCATGAAGATGTTGAATATGGCGGTGCGCGAAGCAGGTTTACTGAAGGCCCAAAGCCCAGAGACAAATTAAAGCCCACATGTGTAAACCACCATGTATGTATGACTTGTATTGTAAGGCATGTGTAGTTAGTCACCGAGCCGGACACGTTGTGTATGAGCCGGCTGGGACTCCATGAGCCACTGGGCATCAACCTGTGTATATAAAGGGATGACCCGACAGTGGTTCAAGACAAGAAACAAGAGATCGAGAACTAGGTCAAGCGTATTAGCTCCTTGGTAATCGAACCCCAAGCAATACCACCTAAAACTGGAGTAGACCTTTACCTTCACCGCAAGGGGCCAAACTAGTATAAACTCCCTGTGTCCTTTGTCCCGTTTAACCCCTTTAAGCTAACCTAGTTGCAATGGCTCCATGACTAAGTCCTTCCGCTAGGACATCTATCGTGACAATTCCACGACAGTTGGCGCCCACCGTGGGGCCTACGCACGGTGGTTTCAAGTTCTTACAGGACAACTTTGAAGAGATCAAGGGAAATGCTGTGGGCCAGATGATCAAGAGTCATTGAGGCAAGCTCTACATCGATGATGCAGGCTGGGGCCCCGAGGCCGGCTCAGTCGAGTACGGGTACCGGTTCCCCTTCGGCGGAACCCACATTTTCATCGGCATGAGCGACGAACTGGGCCCTGAGCTGGACATCTACACCGACATCGTCGAGACGTCTCAGCGTGCACGACCCGCCCGGGTTCAGCCCACCGTGAAACGCGCCTTCGTTGGGTTCATCCATGGGGCGGAATTTGAGGACGGATCTGTGTCTCGCAGTGAGACGGCCATCTATTCTGATGGTGAGTCATCCACGGGCAAGACCAATTCATTGTATAAACTGCAAGACGGCCGGCTTGGGGGTTATTCCGATGGTGATAGTATTCCGGATCCCTACAAGCCGCCGAACAGGGTTGCAATCCTCATGGCCGGTACACAACCAGTGCTTGGTTGAACAACCACCATGGCTATGACCTCCAGTTCAATGGCCGCGGCGGCGGCTGGTGCTAGCGGCTCTGCGCGCATGCCGGCTCAAGTTCTCACCGAATTGCTGGAGGCTCCGGTGACTCTGATGGGGGTGGAGGTAACCCCGGACAACCAGGAACAACACAAGGTGGATGTGGCTAAGCTATGAGATGAGATAGCTCAAGGCAAGGAAGAGCTGGCAGCTGAGAACGCCAGGATGGCTATAGAACGGGCTGTTTTGGATGCTCAGGCACAACTGATCCAGGTGGATTCCTTCTGGCTCATGTTGGATTAGAGCGCTTCAAATGAGGTCATGAGGAGGAGGCACCGGAGTCATCTACCCCGGGCTTACAAACCAAGGAACCACTTCAACACACCTGGAGCAGGAACTAGTGACCTGCTGGTGGTAAACCGGATGGTTGAAGTGCCTGGGGCAGGAGCACTGGTTCAACCACACATGATGGGCTCTCCACATGCGAATAATACCCCACCTCAGCATGTTTCAACGCCACCGGGTCATTACTCTAATCCTTTGGACAATATGATCGCTTCGGCATCGCGATTGGCGGCTCTACCGGTTGAAGGTGAGTCTCCAACAGCGATAGAGAGACGGCGTGCCAGGGAACTCCTTCAGACGGCTGTGGCTCAGCAAGCTGCCTATTCCTATAGTCGTGAACGGATTCACTCAACACCTCGTCCAAGCCGGAGTTACAACAAACACATTGATCCACCAGCAGTTTCAAGCAGTGAGCGGCGCCGTAACCAGCCTCGTGGGGATGACCCGGCGCGCGGTGGTGCCAATGCTCAAGCTCTGGTGGATTGGCGCGCGCGGTGATCGCCGTAACCAGCCTAGGTCACTTGGCTTTGGTGGTGGCGCCTCGGGTTGGAGGATACAAATTCACTAAGGTGCTCATGGATGGAGGCAGCAACATTAATATCCTTTATTATGACACTTTTCGTCGGATGGGATTAACTGATAAAGATCTTAAGCCGTCGAATACTATTTTTCATAGGTGGTGCCTGGTAAGTCGGCATATCCAGTGGGAAAAATATCTTTGGAGGTTGCCTTTGGAGATGAATATGATTCCAGATCTGAGACAATGACCTTCGAAGTGGTTAATATCAAGATCCCTTATCATGCTCTGTTTGGGCGGCGGGCTTACACTAAATTCATGGCAAGGCTTTGTTATGTTTACTTACAGCTTAAGATGTCTGGTCATAAGGGCACCATCATAGTGCATGGAATTCGCAAAGTAGCCTTGGAATGTGAGGAAGGCGACGCTGCTTACGCTGAGTCTATTTGTGCAACAGAGGAATTGAAATATTACAAGGATAATGTTGACCTGGCGGATATGACGTCTTTGAAGAAACCAACCATAGAGCATGATCCCCTGTTGAAGTTTAAGTCGGCAGATGACACCAAGCTAGTTGACTTCGTTCCTGGCGATTCATCCAAGCAGTTCAGCATCCGTGCTAATCTGGATCCGAAATAGGAAAGCGCGCTCATCGGGTGCCACTACAAAAAAAATACACTTCCATGATGATACGTGTTTGTCACAGTAGGTTGTGTTTTTTGTCATGCATGTACATCCATGACAATTTTATGACAGAATCAAGATAGTCATACCTGTGCTGTCGTAGAAGTGTTCCATGACATTACCAAAATTATCATCACGGAAGTGTCCACTTCCATGACGATAAATCGCGCGTCACAGAAGTGCTTTCGTCAAGGGTGACCGACATGTGGCATCCACCGTAACGGAATGCCGTTAAGCTATCGGTTCGGGTTTTGGATCTGCTAACCCGTTAACAGCCCCGACCAATGGGGATTTTCCACGTGTAAAATCATCATTGGCTGGAGGAGACACGTGTCAGGTCCGCGTTGGCACATGTGTCACTCATCCAATGGGCGAGACGCGCCTATGATATGTTGACATGTGGACCGACCCATCAAGTTTAAATGGGCCGGCCCAACTGAAGGCCCACAAGATTTTGCGGACCATAATGGGCCGACCCAGCTAAAGGCCCACGATATTTTGCGGACCATAATGGGCTGGCCCAGGTAAAGGCCCACAAGATTTTGCGGGCCATAATGGGCCGGCCCAGGTAAAGGCCCACAAGATTTTTGTGTGCCATAATGGGCCAGCCCAGGTAAAGGCCCACATGATTCTTGTGGATCATAATGGGCCGGCCCAGCTAAAGGCCCACGAGATTTCACCGACATTAATGGGCCGGCCCAGTTGTAGGCCCACAAGATTTTGAGGACCCTAGTAGGCCGGCCCATTAACTGGCTGCCATGTTTTGGGCCAAATGCCGACCCATATTTGATCCGGTCCATTAATGGCCTGCCACGCTCCGGGCCTAATAGTGGCCCATATGAGATCCGTCCCGTTAAAAGCCTACCACATTCTGGGCCAAATTACGGCTCAGATCAGGTCCGGCCCTTTAAGAGGCTTTGGGCTCAATTATGGCCCATATCAGATTCGGCCCGTCAACTGGACACTATGCTTTTGGGCCCACTTGCTAAAGGCCCACTTAGTAATTCAGCCTCATATTAGTTTTGGCATGTTAAGGGCTTGTTTAACATTTCGGCCCTATAGTAATTTCGACCTGTTAAAAGCCCATCATATAGTTGGGCCTAACTACGGCCCGGTTTGCATCAGGCTTGCTCGCAGCCGATATTTGATTGGGCCAAACAAGGACCGAGACAATTTTGGCCTGTTAAAAGCCCATGATTTGATTCGCACAATCATGGGCCGGGGTTCATTTCGGGCTACTGCTGGCCCATGAGCTGCTTGGCACGTTTCAGGCCCAACCTACATCGTGATTGCATGACGGCCCGATTATGTACCGTAATTTTATGGTTTGGCCGGTTTGCTGCGAAGATAAGATGTATATATACAGTAAAATAACTGCAGCATCGTGAATAAGAAAAAACCTAGACTATACAATAAAGAAATTACGGCATATTACATCCACTGGGCATCAAAGTTCGCCACTATGATAATAAAGCACAAGCAGACAACAGATTACATACACTGGGCATCAAAGATCGCCACCAGTGCAAATAAACACGCTGACAAAATAATATACAAAACCGACAGCACTTCAATAGAGTTCAAGAAAGGTTAGCCCTGCTGGGGAGCTGCACCGCAAGCAGCTGAGCAAGATGATGAGACTGCGCTTGTTCAACACTTATATCTCCTCACTCTGAAAGATAAACAAGCAGACAGATGACAGGTTTTGCACATAAAAGTATCAGTGCTGACAATTCATCACATTTCCTACTGACGAATAAAGTGACACAGTTTAAAATTGCATTAACACAATATGGTATTGTTCAGGTCAAGACATGGCAGGAAATGACATTGTGAAGGAGTTGGCAGCTTCACGACACCACTGGATTACAGATCAAGAACTCATAAGTATCAATGGTTAGTGTGCTGTCAATTTATACCATTTCAGATTGGCAAATAAAGAGACAGTTTAAATAATAGTAGAATGATATGACATTGTTCATAGTTAAGACATTACAGAATATGACATTGTATTGTAGTGGGTAGGTTCACCACACCACTAGATTACGGATGAAGAACAGAAGCATAGATGAAGTGCAAAAGAAGATCACTTTCTCTGTATAGTTTAATTTACATGGTATGAAGAAGAAACTTAGTTGTACAACTGAAAACTTAAATTGAGAAAGGACAAACTTTTGTTTATGAACTACATAATAAACTTTAAACAAGAAATTTGATGCAAACACCAAAAATAAATAGTTGTTGCAGTCATGCCTAACCAAATATATACAATAAAGTTTGAAGGCTTGAGATGGACAAACTTACATTATTGGTGAACACAGGCTCTATAAAGGCCTTGTCCATGCTGAT
>NC_057809.1:183701914-183708830 GCF_018294505.1 Triticum aestivum | reverse complement strand
GGCAATTCAAGAAGTTTACCACAGAATCTTCTTCAAAAGCATTGCCTTTATTCTACATTTTGTTAAGAGTAAATATAGATGTGATAATATATGAAAAAATCGAGAATATTTAAGATAAGATGAAGAGTGATGCTACATAGCCAAGTAGCTATAAATGTAAGTGCAGCGATACAGGCAAAAGGTACAGGCAAGAACAATGCACAGCTAAACTTCTTTAGTACCAACCTTGTGGTAAGAGTAAATATAGATCTGATGTGTAGAAAATGGAGGGAAAAGGAAAATAAGCTGCAGGGTGATGGTATATGAACAACTACCTGTCATTATAAGTACACTGATAAAGGACATCATGTACTTACAAGAACAATGCAGAGCTAAAAAAACATTGGCATTGGATATATTCTACACTAATGTAACCATTCATACAGATTAGATAATTTGGTGCGAACAATTGATAAGCAAGCTATCATGCATACTGCTGTCACATAATGAACCAGGTATGTATGCAAGTACAGTGATACATGACAACAGATACTAACAAGAGCAAAGCAGCGGGCAACATATTTGCGATATCCTGTCGTTCTTGTCAAACCGGAATTCTTCTTCGAGCAGATTTCCTGCAAAAAAGATCCGTAAGGCACATGCGGAAAAGTAGAAGTTCAAATTGTCATGTGATTTCATAGACAATACCTCATCCTAGGAACGAGACCAGTGCATAACAAGGTTTTTCCATTCAATGTCTTCTAAATTTAGCACATGAGACTTCACTGGAAATTTGTTTATAGACTTGCCATCAAAGTGTGATTTCCTTAGGTAACACCGATACTGCTGCAATGCTTCCTTGAAAAGCACAAGCAAGCTTTGCTCGTCATAACTTTCCAGATTGACCCTCGCCTAGATACAACAATGTAATGTAAATCATTGATGTGTTCAATCAGCAGAAAACAGGAAAATAATAACCATGAATAATAGCACTTACACGTAAGTTGGACAGGAAGATGTGAAAATGGTGTTTGTCTTCACAATAATCTTCCCATGATGGGAATATATGCATGTATTCCCTAACAACATTGAAAGCATTGTCTTTTAAACTAGTTAGAAATGGAATGGGGTTCCAATCTACAAGAATTGGTTGTCTCTGCTGTTGGGATAGGTCTTCGGTCGGTGGACTTGCTATACTTTTTGCTGGAGTGGGATTTTTCTATGGTACAGCTGGTGCTATGGCAAATGAAATCGGTATACCTTTTGCTGGAGTGTAGGTCCTGTGTGGTGGGGCTAGTGGTGTGGCTAGTGAAGTATGGGTATAGTCTGCTGGAGTTGGTCCTACGTTTTGTGTCACTGGTTGTACAGCCAATATAAGTGGGGTGCTGTCTGATTTCTCTGGCACCACCACGTTTTTCAAGGACTTTGCTGGTGCTCCTTCAGGTTCGGCAATCACCCTCTTCCTTTTTGATGTCTGATGCATAAGAACAGCATTTGAGTGGAAAAACATGGTATGATGACAGATGGAATATGTATTGATAATGGATGGGCATGGCATATTGACATATATGATGAGTAAACTAAGCAGATGGTGGTGCAACAAAGTAGAAGAAATGCAAGACAACATATGCAAGATACCCACAATCAATAAAACATTGCCAAATTAGAACAGGATCCTTGATGGGTGAACAGGACAGGCCATCTGCCTTTGACTCCTCGAGGTTAGAATAGTCATTAGGATCATATTCTGAACAAGAATCAACATGTGGGGAGCGTATGAGTTTCATTGCATCCAGAATGGCACTCAATGCCTTGGTGCCAATTTTGTAAGTCATTGCAATGTTTAGCTTCAAGAGTGGACTGCTGCTAGTGCGACACAAAGCAGCTACACATATCATAGTGTAGATATAATAGGAAAACCTTAAGCATCAGACTAAAATCAGCAAGGTGGAACTTGCTGGAATATATGTGCTAGTATTGCCGGTACGGCTAGAAAGGCTTCAGATACCAGCTCTCTTCAAGTGAAGGTGCAGTACTGTTAATATCAGTGTAACTCTCAAAGGCGACACATCTCCCCTGTAGGATCGGAAGTATGTCTAGAGGGGGGGGGTGATTAGACTACTTGACCAATTAAAATTCTATCCTTTTCCAATTTTAGTCTTCGGCAGATTTTAGCTATCTTAGCACAAGTCAAGAAATCTTAACACAATTCAAGCAAGTATGCAAAGAGTCTATGAGCAGCGGAAACTAAAGCATGCAACTTGCAAGAATGTAAAGGGAAGGGTTTGGAGAATTCAAACGCAATTGGAGACACGGATGTTTTTGTCGTGGTTCCGATAGGTGGTGCTATCGTACATCCACGTTGATGGAGACTTCAACCCACGAAGGGTAACGGTTGCGCGAGTCCACGGATGGCTCCACCCACGAAGGGTCCACGAAGAAGCAACCTTGTCTATCCCATCATGGCCATCGCCCACGAAGGACTTGCCTCACTAGCGGTAGATCTTCACGAAGTAGGCGATCTCCTTGCCCTTACAAACTCCTTGGTTCAACTCCACAATCTTTGTCGGAGGCTCCCAAGTGACACCTAGCCAATCTAGGAGACACCACTCTCCAGGAAGTAACAAATGGTGTGTTGATGATGAACTCCTTGCTCTTATGCTTCAAATGATAGTCTCCCCAACACTCAACTCTCTCTCACAGGATATGGATTTGGTGGAAAGAGGATTTGAGTGGAAAGCAACTTGGGGAAGGCTAGAGATCAAGATTCATATGGTGGGAATGGAATATCTTGGCCTCAACACATGAGTAGGTGGTTCTCTCTCAGAAAATGTGTATTGGAAGTGTAGGTATGTTCTGATGGCTCTCTCCACGAATGAAGAGTGGGTGGAGGGGTATATATAGCATCCACACAAAAATTAACCGTTACACACAATTTACCAATCTCGGTGAGACCGAATTAAGAAACTCGGTCGGACCGGTTTAGCAAACCTAGTGACCGTTAGGATTTTCGGTGGGACTGAGATGCAACTCGGTAGGAATGATATGGTTAGGGTTAGGGCATAATGTAATCTTGGTGTGACCGATTACACAAACTCGGTGGGAGCAATTTTGGTAATAAGCTAACCAGAGAGTTGGTTAGGTAAACTCATCTCGGTAGGAACAAAACATTACGAAGGGAAACAGAGAGATTTCAACCCCATCTCGGTGTGACCGAGATCCCTATCGGTGAGACCGATTTGCCTAGGGTTTGTGGCAGTGGCTATGACATCTGAACTCGGTGGCGCCGGATGGAAATAATCGGTGGGGCCGAGTTTGACTTTTGGTTTAGGTCATATGTGGATGTGGGAAGGTAGTTGAGGCTTTTGGAGCATATCACTAAGCACTTTGAAGCAAGAACCTCATTAAGCAACACCTCATCCCTCCTTGATAGTATTGGCTTTTCCTATAGACTCAATGTGATCTTGGATCACTAAAATATAAAATGTAGAGTCTTGAGCTTTGAGCTTGAGCCAATCTTTTTGTCCTTAGTATTTTGAGGGGTCCACTTTCCTCATCCATGCCATGCCATTCATTGAGCTTTTCCTGAAATATTAATCTTGGAATAGCATTAGCTCAATGAGCTATATGTTGTTAGGAATTACCAAAACCACCTAGGGATAGTTGCACTTTCAATCTCCCCCTTTTTGGTAATTGATGACAACATATAGATCAAAGCTTCGACGAATGATAATAAGAGTGAAAAACATTGTCACTTTGAGAAGTATGTGAAAAGCAAGAGCTCCCCCTAAATTTGTGCATAGTTTATGATTTGCTTTGGACTGCAAATGCACAGAGAATTAGGCTCATGGGTTACTCTTCCATGTCACATACATCTTGGTGGAGCGCTCAAAATGATAATAATTAAATACATGCACTCATCACCAAGCAAAGTGAATGATCATTTAGGGATAAAATGATAATGTCATCCAACAAGCATTAATGTAGCATATGATCAAACACACATGATCATCCAAGTAGCACACAGACAGAAAGTATCTCAAACAAGCAAATAAAGTTCAACCACCAAAGCAAGAGAGAATAAAGAGCAACGCTCTCTCTCGAAGCCTATGATCTATACATCCCCCCCTTTGGCAACAAGTTACCAAAAAGTTCCTAGAAAATGCATAGCACTAAATCGTCTCTCAGGCTTGGTCTTCAGGTGGTGGTGTCCGGATAACTCCAAGAATGAAGGCTTCAGTCGATGTAGATGGAGCTGATGGAGTAGGTGCTGGAGCTAGTGGCACTGAAGCTGTAGCTGGTGCAGATGAAGTGGCTCTGTTGTCTGGAACAGGCACTTCAGCAGACCTTTGAGCTATAGGCACTCTGGCAAATGCATCAGTGGTTGTCTTGCCCTTCCTCTCCTGCATATCATCCTGAAGTTGCTCCACAACAGACTGGATCTCAGTTACCTTCACATCCAAGTCATAGAACTTCTGCTCCACAATCCTTTCCAAGCTCTCCTGGTTTTGAGTCAGGGTGGCCAGTCCCTTCTCAATCCTCAGAGTGGAGGCAATCGAGTAGCCAAGCTGATCTTGCTTGCTCTTCAGAAGATACTGAGATGCTTCTTCAGTAGTTGGCATCCTTGCAGCCTTTTCAGCCTTTGTCTTCTCCTTCGTGGCTTGTGCGTGCACAGAAGATGGTTCATTTTCATCCATCACCACAATGTTGTCCTCAAATTCTGGGTAGATGGGAAGGTGCTCCTTGTCCAGCAGATATGTGCCAGTTCCCATCTTGGAGTTAATCAGCTCCTGGATCTGTGGGGCATACCCACAACTTCTCTTCTGATCTGCAACTGTCCACTTTATGGTTTCCACTATTAGGCTCATGACTTTGAACTTCTGTGGGACATCAAAGATGTGAAGCAAGTTTATTGCATGGCCTCTGATCATCTTGTGATCTCCTGACTTTGGCAAGAGAGTGTGCCTGAGGATCCAGTTGATAGTTGGCAAGCCTGACAGAAGGTAATGTACAGATCCAAACTTGTGTGTCTCAGGAGCAGCATCTGGGATCTCCTTGTACATGTGTGCCATGGTGTTGTGATCCTTCTTCTTCTTGGCATAGACATCCAAGTCATCTTCACTCTCTTCTGGAGCATTGATCAATTTCGCCCATTCAACAACCGTTGACTGGTACCTAGTGCCTTCAGACATCCAGACAATCCTTCCATCTGGGTAGAAGTGAGCTGTGGAGTAGAACTGCATGATGAGCTCATCATTCCATTTTGCGAGCTTCTGAGCCACAAACTCATCAACTCCACAAGCCTTGAAGCTGTCATATACACCAGGGAAGTGATCCTCGTTTTCCTCAATGAATGTCCAATCGACCCATCTCATATCACACACTATGGGCTTCTTATCAAGCAAGATGGTCTCATAGAAGTCCTGCTGTTCCTTTGTATGGAACCTGTAGTCCACAATAGTCCTTCTCCTGGTGGCATATGGATTTGACTCCCTCCATAGCCTTAGACCAGAGTCCTTCCTGACATTCATGTTCTCTGCAACTGGATGAGCATCATTGTGATTTGGAATTTTTGGCTTCAATTTCCTCAAGACAATAGAATCATCTTCTTCTTCCATTGCAGCTTCAGGCATTGGGGCCTTGTTCTTCTCTGCAGCTAGAATGTTCCTGGTACTCCTCTTTGGTGCATTTTTGGGTTTTGGAGCAGCTGGCTTAGAAGCTTCTTTGGGATTAGATGAAGCAGCCCCTGACCTTATGGCATCTCCCATAAGTTTCTGTGCCTTAGGTGCTGGTGCAGTATCTTGTTCCTCTTCCTCTTCAGAGTCTCTCATGATTGAGGATCTCCCAAGCACTCTGGTAGTGGTCTTCTTGGCCCTCTCTTTCCTCTTCTTCCCTTCTGCAGCACCCTCTTTGGGTTCAGATTCCAAAGGTACTTGAGTAGAGGCTCTGCCTTTAGACATGGGAATTCTCTTTGCAGGTACTTTGGTCTTCATACCAGGCTTAGTTGCAGCAGCAATGCTATATTCCTTCTTAACCACTTTCTTCTTGGAAGTGGCCTCATCCTCAACTCCCACATAGTCTTCATCCTCAGATTTAGAAGTTTTCTTCTTTCTGGCCCTGGTGGCAGCCTTTGGCAGATTGCTTGGTGTGCTCCTACTGCCATCATATGAGCTGCTAGAGGGACTAGTGCCCTCACTCAAGTGAACCTGCTCCTCTGACTTGTTCTGACTGTCACTTTTATCAGACATAATGCAATCTCTGACAGCTGACCCTGTGAGTAGATTATAGATGAGGTAGAGTGGATGAGCATCACAAATGTAACACCCTCGATGCGACTATAGCTCCCACGTGTCGAGGCACGACTTAGAGACATAATCGCATTGAAGGCATATGTCGCAAGTTAGGCAATCTTCACAACATCCCATGTAATATAAATAATAAAGGGGAGATAACATAGTTGGCTTACACTCGCCACGTCAATCAAGTACATAAATAACATTACATCAACCAAACACTCATGGCCCGACTACGGCGCCAAAATAAAAGAGAACCCAACATGCGACACGGTCCCGTTCACCCCCAACTGGGCACCACTACTGATCATCGGGAAAGGAAACATAGTAACGTTGACAATTAACTCAAGTAGCCCTCTTCTAACAGCATTTCAGGCATCAAGATGAGCTCAAATGAAAATGATGCAATGGAATGAAATGATGTACTCTCTGAGGTGAACATTTTGATATGCTATAAGCATGAATCGGAGCTACGGATGCAAAGTTACGGAGCTACGAACATGGCAACTTGGATCTGAGAAAACTGGGACTTAGACGAAAATATCACCCCGAGATCTACGGTTTGCACGGATTACGAGGATGGTCGGATCCACTGTAGCATGGCGGGGACGAGGACGACGGCCGGCGACGGCGCGAGGTCGCCG
>NC_057809.1:183692216-183701521 GCF_018294505.1 Triticum aestivum | reverse complement strand
GGCGGGAGGCCCACGTGGCGGCTCCTGGGTGGTTGGGCGCGGCGGCGCGGGCATGTCCGACGGGTACGGACACGTCCGACGGCGGAGGGGCGATTTCTAGGGTTTCGGAGGTAGGAGGAGATCCGAAAATGGGGGGGTGTTTAAATAGGCATAGAGGGAGGTAGGAGAGTCCAAATGAGATGCGGTTTTCGGCCACACGATCGTGATCGAACGCTCTAGATGATGGGGTGTTGGGCTGCAACACACACGAGGCCTTTTTGGTCCCTCGGTTAACCGTTGGAGTATCAAACGAAGTCCAAAT
This sequence comes from Triticum aestivum, assembly GCF_018294505.1. Classification (NCBI taxonomy): domain Eukaryota; kingdom Viridiplantae; phylum Streptophyta; class Magnoliopsida; order Poales; family Poaceae; genus Triticum; species Triticum aestivum. The sequence continues at coordinate 183,701,220 of NC_057809.1, read as the reverse complement.
GGTACAAAACTTGACAGGCGGTCTACCGGTAGTAAACCAAGGCCGCTTGGCAAGTCTCGGTCCAATCCGGAAATGTTTAAACCCCACACGCGAAAGAAAGCTAGAAATGACCACCGGAGGAGAACGAAGCGCCGGAATGCAAAACGGACAACGGGGAAAATGCTTGAATGCCTAAGACGAACACGTATGCAGATGCAATGCACATGATGACATGATATGAGATGCATGACAACAACAACAACACACGAAGACAAAGACCCGAACCCGAGGAAATAAATATAACTTAACGCTGGAAACGGCAAGAGTTGGAGTACAAATTGGGAAAGTTACATCCGGGGTGTTACAACACTCCACCACTACGAAAGGATCTCGTCCCGAGATCTAGGACTGAAAGAACGCCGGGTACTCAGAACGGAGGTGATCCTCGCGTTCCCAGGTAGCTTCACGGTCGAAATGGTGTGACCACTTGACTTTGAGAAATTTGATCGACTTGTTGCGAGTCTTGCGTTCAGTCTCTTCAAGAATAGCAACTGGGTGCTCACGATAAGAGAGATCTTCTTGGAGCTCAATGTCCTCGGAGTTGACGGTGCGGTCAGGAGTCTTGAAGCACTTTCGAAGCTGAGAGACATGGAACACGTCATGAACATTTGCAAAGTCTGAAGGAAGCTCGAGTTGATAGGCGAGGTCGCCTCTCTTGCTGACAATCTTGAAAGGTCCCACGTATCTAGGGGCAAGCTTCCCTTTGATACCGAAGCGACGAGTACCTTTCATAGGAGAGACACAGAGGTAAACATGATCTCCGATCTCGAAAGACAAATCGCGGTGCTTACTATCATAGTAGCTTTTCTGGCGGGATTGGGCTGCTTTGAGGTTATCACGAATGACTTTGCACATTTCTTCTGCTTCTGTGATTAAGTCATTACCCAAAAGTTGACGTTCACCGGTTTCAGACCAGTTGAGAGGGGTATGACACTTCCTGCCATACAGAATTTCGAATGGGGCCTTGCCCGAACTTCCTTGAAAACTGTTGTTGTAGGAGAATTCAGCATAAGGAAGACAATCCTCCCACTTCATGCCAAAGGAGATCACACAAGCCCTGAGCATACCTTCAAGAATATGGTTGACACGCTCGACTTGACCGCTAGTTTGAGGATGGAAAGTTGTGCTGAAGCGGATGTTCGTGCCCATGGCCTTCTGAAAAGAATCCCAAAACTTCGAGGTAAAGATGCTGCCACGGTCTGAAAAGATCACTTGAGGAATACCGTGCAGAGAGACAATACGAGAGGTATAGAGTTCCGCCAATTGAGCTGCAGTGATCGACTCTTTGATAGGCAGAAAATGAGCCATTTTGGTGAGTTTGTCGATGACAACGAATATAGCATCATTGCCACGCTTGGACTTTGGAAACCCAGTTACGAAGTCCATTTCAATGTGGTCAAACTTCCATTCTGGAATGGCAAGAGGTTGGAGGAGACCTGCTGGCCTTTGGTGTTCTGCCTTCACTCTCCTGCAGACATCACATTCATTCACGAATTGAGCAATCTCGCACTTCATTCGAGTCCACCAATAAGCTTGCTTGAGGTCCTAATACATCTTTGTGCTCCCAGGGTGGATGGAGAGGAGAGAATTGTGAGCCTCGTTCAAGATCACTTTACGGAGGTCACCTTTGGGTACAACAATACGATCCTCGAAGAAGAGAGTGTCCTTGTCATCAAGGCGGTAGCACTTGTACTTGGACTGACTCTTGGCAATCCCAATCTTCACCTTTTTCACCATAGCATCAAGAAGCTGGGCTGGGCGAATCTGGTCTTCCAAGGTAGGAGAGACTTGAAGGTTGGCGAGGAAACCTTGAGGAACAACTTGCAGATTAAGTTTGCGGAAAGCTTCACAAAGCTCGGGTTGATAAGGCTTGAGAATCAGACTGCTGCAGTAAGCTTTCCTGCTCAATGCGTCAGCAATCACATTGGCCTTGCCTGGAGTATACTCAATACTCGGATTATACTCCTGAATCATTTCGACCCATCGAGTTTGCCTGAGGTTGAGATTAGGCTGAGTGAAGATGTACTTGAGACTCTTGTGATCAGTGAAAATGTCCACTTTTCTTCCCAATAGAAGATGTCTCCAAGTCAAAAGAGCATGCACAACTGCCGCCAACTCGAGATCATGAGTGGGGTAGTTCTTCTCATTAGGCTTCAACTGGCGAGAGGTATAAGCAATAGCTTTCTTCTCTTGCATCAATACTGCGCCAAGACCTTGGAGAGAGGCATCACAAAAGACCTCGTACGGCTTGGATTCATTAGGCGGAGTCAGAACTGGAGCAGTGATCAATTTCTCTTTCAAAGTGTTGAAAGCAATGTCACACTCCGGAGACCAAACGTACTTGACGTGCTTCTGAAAAAGATTAGAGAGGGGCTTCGTGATCTTAGAAAAGTTTTCAACAAATCTTCGGCAATAGCTTGCGAGACCGAGGAAGCTACGGAGTTGCTTCACGTTCTGAGGAGGTTCCCAATTCACAATTGCAGACACCTTCTCAGGATTCACGGCAATGCCCTTGGCAGAGATGATATGACCAAGATAAAGAACCTCATCGAGCCAAAATTCACACTTGGAGAACTTGGCATAGAACTTGTGTTCTCTGAGCTTATCAAGAACCAAACGCAAGTGCTTGGCATGATCTTCCTTGTTCTTGGAGAAAACTAGAATGTCGTCGAGATAGACCAAAACGAAGTCATTGTTGTAGGCATTGAAGATGAAATTCATCATGCGAGAGAACGTCGGAGGAGCGTTGACGAGGCCAAAAGACATGACAGTGTATTCATATGAACCAAAGCTTGTCCTGAAAGCCGTCTTGGGAATATCTTGCTCACGAATGCGAATCTGGTGATAACCCATGCGGAGATCAAGCTTGGAGAATACTTGGGCACCTTTGAGTTGTTCGAAGAGCTCATTGATGTTGGGAAGTGGATATTTGTTCTTGATGGTCTTCTTGTTCACTGGACGGTAATCAACACAAAGTCGGTCCGTTCCATCCTTCTTCTTCACAAAAAGAACACCACAACCCCACGGAGAAGAACTAGGCCGGATGAGACCCATTTTCTCTTGAATATCGAGTTGCTTCTTCAGCTCCTTCGACTCTTCAGGTCCGAGCTTGTAAGGACGTTTGCACACAAGTTCCGTGCCAGGCTCAAGATCAATAACGAATTCAACTGGCCGGTGCGGAGGCATTCCTGGAAGCTCTTCTGGAAAGACGTCTTGATATTCGCAAACGACTGGAATTTGCGAGATAGCATCCAATTCACCCTTCTCATTGAGAGAAAACAGACGGATGGTATTATCCCGAGCGGCAAAGACAATAACATCCTCAGACGAATGAGTCAATTGAATCTGCCTGGCAGCACAACCAAGATGTGCCTTGTGCTTAGAAAGCCAATCCATTCCGAGAATAAGATCAATATCCGAGTCACCAAGAACATTTGGAGAGGACAAGAACTTATAGTCACCCAAAGTGATAGTAACATCCGGAACGCATACTCGAGATGTCATTTGACGGGCCAGAGAGACGATACCCAACGGTTTCGGCAAAACTTGAGTAACAAAATCATGCTTGGATGCAAAAGGTCTCAAGATGAAACAATGCGATGCACCAGTGTCAAAAAGAAGTTTTGCAGGAACATCGTTAACAGGAAGGTTACCCATGATCACATCTGACGAGTCCTCTGCCTGGGCTGCGTTCATCAAGTTGACCTTGGCGTGCTTGGGGTTATGCTTGACCATAGCTGTACTTGCCGATCTGACGGGAGGAGGAGGAGGAGGACGCCTCTGGTTGAAACACTTGTTGGCATAGTGACCCTTCTGTTGGCACTTGTTGCACGTGACCTCTGAAAGCGGACGGTGATACGGAGCACTCGATCTTGGAGCTTGAGACGAAGTCTTGTTCTGAAAGCCAGGGTTGGGTGGGTGGGAAGAACCACTGCCACCTTTGCTCTTCTGCTGATACGGCTGACGGAACGGAGGAGGAGGAAGCCAAAACTTCTGCTGCTTGGCCACTTGAGTAGAGGAAGAAGGAGTAACATCTCTGGCTCGCTTCTTGGAAGCATCACACCTCAACTGAGCAGCCTCTTGCTTCAGTGCCATGTTGTAGAACTCATCGTATCTCAAGGGCTCAAAGAGGACAAGAGCTAGCTGAATTTCTTCCCTGAGACCACCCCTGAACTGATATATCGTGCTCTTCTCATCAGGCACGTCCTGCTTGGCAAAGCGGGCGAGCTTCTGGAACAACTTGTTGTAGTCATAGACAGACAAAGAGCCTTGCTTCAGATTGCGGAATTCCTCACGCTTGCTTTCAACCACGCTCTGGGGAATATGATGAGCTCAGAAATCTCGACGGAAATCATCCCAAGTGATAACACGTCCACCTCTAGAATCCTTGTACTGCTGGAACCATTCTGCAGCTTGATCTTTGAGTTGGAAGCAAGCGAACTTGACAAAGTCCTCAGGCCTGACGTTACTGCACTCGAAATGCTTGCACAGATCCACAAGACAATCGTCCACATCGGTTGCCTCAACACAATTGCTGAAAGTCTTTGGCCCGTTAGCAAGGAACTGGCTGAGTGTAGCAAAGTGACTCTTATTGCTGCCTTGATTCCCTTGGTTGCCTTGATTGTGCTCTTGGAGAATTTGAATGATCAACTGTGTGTTTGCATTGGTTGCGTCCATCACATCTTGCCATGCCTCCGGAGGAGGTGGAGGTGGTGGCGGATCAGGATTCAGAGTCGTGCGCGTTGGAGGAGCCATCCTGAAGAGGTTGACTACCATTAGCACATTGACAGATAAATATTGAAGCTGAATCCAGCGGAATGAAAATTGCAACATATAGTCTTCACATCCGAACAAAATGAACGAATGCATTCCTCTTGAAATGGTCACATGTCCATAAATTGAGAAGCCACGTAGAATTAAGGTAGAGAAATAAATCAACAAGGTACGGATCAAGAACGAATAATCGGTAAGAAATCCCAATCTCAAACCAATATCCGTGGAAGAAGAACTATAGCTACTAGAATTCCCACCTATGAAACTCCCGAACCTTTCCGGTTATGCAATCAGGTGTTGGGGATACAGGGGAAGCATAATATCTCACCCAAACTAGCAATTCCTACATCCAGCTGTATCCATCCTTCAACACATAACCAAGAAACCTTCGGAAACCATCTACCTCAACCTTCAAAAAGCATCCGTTATACAAGTTATGGTGATACTCCCGAACTCCCGCCCCAATACTGGGTGGCGTCGAGGTTATCTCACCAACGAACTGCATAAAAGAGATTTTCAATGTCGGTGTACTAAACTCAGGTATTCTAGAACTGCAACGATAAAATTATGATGACAACACCTCAGAGCTCAACTCCCCGGGACACTTCCACTAAACCCCTGACAGGAGGCACCAAGACAATGTTCTCATCATAAAACCATCGGAACGATTCCAAGATACCCGCATGATCCTAAAAAATATTTAGTGAAATTTGAGAAGAGAAGAGTCAAAACTCTACGTCAGGATGCCTTACCAGAGCGATGAGGAGACTGGGAAGTAAAAAGATTCCTAATCTCTCCGATATATAATTCCTAAAAGACTCAAAACATTTTTCTAGACACAAGTCGGCTGCTAAAAACGATCAAGCAATGGGGCTCCTAAGGTCGGGGAAGGCTCTGATTACCAACTTGTAACACCCTCGATGCGACTATAGCTCCCACGTGTCGAGGCACGACTTAGAGACATAATCACATTGAAGGCATATGTCGCAAGTTAGGCAATCTTCACAACATCCCATGTAATATAAATAATAAAGGGGAGATAACATAGTTGGCTTACACTCGCCATGTCAATCAAGTACATAAATAACATTACATCAACCAAACACTCATGGCCCGACTATGGCGCCAAAATAAAAGAGAACCCAACATGCAACACGGTCCCGTTCACCCCCAACTGGGCACCACTACTGATCATCGGGAAAGGAAACATAGTAACGTTGAGAGTCTTTGTCGAACTCCCACTTGAGCTCATACGCGTCTTCTGGAGTGGAATCATCAGGCCCTGCATCTGGTGTAATAGTAATCTGTGAGCCACAGGGACTCAGCAATCTCGCACCCTCGCGATCAAGACTATTTAAGCTTATAGGTATGGCAAGGTAAATATGAGTGGAGCTGCAGCAAGCGACTAGCAAGTATGGTGGCTAACTTATTCGCAAAAGAGAGCGAGAAGAGGAGGCAAAGCGCGAGCGAGAAACTAGAGAACAACCTGCGCAAACATAACTCCAACACCGTGTCCACTTCCCGGACTCCGCCGAGAAGAGGCCATCACGGTAACACACCCAGTTGATTCATTTTAATTAAATTAAGGTTAAAGTTATCTACAACCAGACATTAACAAATTCCCATCTGCCCATAACTGCGGGCACGGCTTTCGAAAGTTCAATCCCTGCAGGGGAGTCCCAACTTAGCCCATGACAAGCTCTCACGGTCAACGAAGGAATAGACCTCCTCCCAAGACGTTCCGATCAGACTCGGTATCTCGGTAATTCAAGACACTTCGACAGGTTAAAACAAGACCAGCAACACCGCCCGAATGTGCCGACAAATCCCGATAGGAGCTGGACATATCTCTTTCTCAGGGCACACTCAGATTGTCTTAGGTACGGGTAGGCCAGCCCAGAGTTGCCCCTGGTGGCCACCGGCAGCTGACAGGTGGACCAACACTCAGAGGAGCACTGGCCCGGGGGGTTAAAATAATGATGACCCTTGAGTCTGCAGAACCCAAGGGAAAGAAAAGGCTAGGTGGTAAATGGTAAAACCAAGGTCGGGTATTGCTGGAAAAGCTTTAATCAAGGCGAAATATCAAGGGGTTCCCATTATAACCCAACCGCGTAAGGAACGCAAAAATCCGGGAACATAACACCAATATGACGGAAACTAGGGCGGCAAGAGTGGAACAAAACACTAGGCGAGAGGCCGAGCCTTCCACCCTTTACCAAGTATATAGATGCATTAAGATAACATGGCAATATAATGATATCCCAACAAGTAAATAAATGTTCCAATGAGGAACGGCCTCCAATCTTCACCTGCAACTAGCAACGCTATAAGAGGGGCTGAGCAAAGCGGTAACATAGCCAATCAAGGGTTTGCTAGGACAAGGTGGGTCAGAGGTTTGACATGGCAATTTGGGAGGCTTGCAAGCAAGTGGTAGGCATCGTAGCATTGGCATAGCAAAAGAGCGAGCAAACTAGTATAGCAAAGATAGTAGTGATTTCGAGGTTATGATCATCTTGCCTGCACAGTTGTCAGAGTTGACTAGATCCTCAAAAGCAAACTCAACGGGCTCCTCGTTAGCAAACTCGTCTCCCGGCTCTACCCAAACAAGACAAACAAGCAACAAGGATACAATCAACCGCGTGCAAGACCAAGCAATATGATGCAATGATGATATGCTATGCGGGATGCGATGCGGGATGCCAAATGCAAGATATGATAGGAAATGCATGAACCTCGCCTCAACTTGGAATTCCAAGTGTGCCACTGGAAATATGAGATGAAATCGCTTGAAAACGATATAAAGAACGCCGGAATCGGAGTTACGGTTTGGAAATGGCAAGCGATTCAAAAATGACACCGGTCTGTCATTTACAGCAAGTAGGCATCTAAAAGCAATGAGATGAACATGCTACAGCACCCAAACATGACAACAAAATACATGGCAGGGATACATACAAGATGCTTAACAAAAGTCTAGCACTGAGCTACGGCCAATTCATCCACTAACAGGTTCAAACAAGCATGGCAAAAATGCATATGGCAAACAGATTTCAGACTTAGTGAAATCAACACTTGTCTGGAATTTCAGATCAGGTAGCCCTCTTCGGAGCAACAAAACTACATGCTACAGGACCTGAACACGGCAAAGTAATGTATGGCATGGAGCTACTCAAAGAGCTTAACAAAAGTCCCTTAGTGACCTTGAGCCAAAAGGGATGAGAAAATACAATTGCAAGCATGTGAATATAGCAAAAACATAATCAGTTTTCATACTTAGTTAAAACTGACACATGCTGAAATATAACTCAAGTAGGCATGTTTACGAGCTCGATGCACTCACCACAGTGCAAGTCATGGCAAGACAAGCATACACCCATAAAGAAGGCACAAAATGCAGGCTAGACATGGCAAGAACAATAGCATAGCATGCATGGCTCAACTACAACATCACCGGCAAAATTGCAAACAAGTTGGCAATCTGCCCAGATTCACAAAGTAGCAAAAGTAGAGCTCGATTGACTCAAGCTAGGGTGCTCCATAATTGCAAACAAAGGCATGGATGGATAGAGCACTACAATATTAACAAAACTCCTTTACTGATCATCCTCAAAAAAGGCGCGGATCACTAGGAAACAACATGAACATATGGCATCATGAGATAAACAGCTCCAGGACAGTGAAATTGCTAAGTCCCTGAAAACAGAATTAGCAAGTGCACCATTTTGCAAGCTTGCACAAGTCACCACACACATCCTAAAAATACATGGGTTGCACCTCTGGAAAGATGTCAAAACCCTTAACAAAACATATGTAGAACTCACGGGCATATCATGCACACAATAATCATGGCAAAAATGACAAAAGTGCTAAACGGAGTAGCAGATCTGACAATTAACTCAAGTAGCCCTCTTCTAACAGCATTTCGGGCATCAAGATGAGCTCAAATGAAAATGATGCAATGGAATGAAATGATCTACTCTCTGAGATGAACATTTTGATATGCTATATGCATGAATCGGAGCTACGGATGCAAAGTTATGGAGCTACGAATATGGCAACTTGGATCTGAGAAAACTGGGACTTAGATGAAAATATCACCCCGAGATCTAGGGTTTGCACAGATTACGAGGACGGCCGGATCCACTGTAGCACGGCGAGGACGAGGACGACGGCCGGCGACGGCGCGAGGTCG